>NW_011360855.1:6578-17136 GCF_000735185.1 Notothenia coriiceps | reverse complement strand
CAATAAACCCTAAAGAGAAAACCAGTGAGTTCCTGTGACCGGGAAAGAGAAAAGGGGCACCTTTTACCGTCGACGTATTAAAGACGAAAGAGCAGACCGAGGACAGAAGACCGAGTAGAATGTTACTCTTAGAATATTACTTAATGATTATTAGTAAATTTGGACAATTTATGATTTATAAACGGTGTTGTAAGGAAGTACATTTGATTCCTCGTGTCGACATACAACTCACAGTTGAAACGAACCAAGTATCGAATGTAACCACCTTTTCCGTCGTTTATGTACCTACAGTTCCAGCGGTCACGGTGTTATTAGAACGTCAACTTCCCGTTCTTCTTTACTAATCTAATGAACTCGAGTCTTACTTCCCTATCCGATGAGAGAGGTTTTAGCAAAGTGTACGTCGGTAGGCTGGTAGGAATGGTGAGTAACGCTCGGATGAGGAATACCACACTGTCGTCGAACAATTAATGCACGTACAATCTGCGACGACGATGAGATGTCCTCTTACCGACTACCCGATCTCAATAAATTACATGTAACATATACGACTGCCCGCTCCGCACCGAGCATGTATCGATCATCCCAAATTCTGTAAGCTGCAATAAGAGGTACGCTTTCAGCTACTTCGCACCGATAATAATGAGAACAATACAGACAACACAAGATGGGCGCGAGCCTAGCAACTCCAAATGACTCCTCACGCGATCAGAACCTAGGTGTTGTGCTGAGGACCAGGCACAAATTTACTAGCCTCAGCGCATCATCCCTACATCTTTTCGCTCGCTTCACCGACCATACTTAGAAAAAACCTAAACAGAATGGACCCCGTTATTACGAGTAGCAAGCCTACCAACCAATTTTACCTTCAGAATACACTAGGCGTCTTAGTGCTACTATCCTATAACCACAACCTCCCCTTTATTACCTCGAAGCAGAGAAGAGACGAACAAGCGCGACAACGCTCACGCGTGGGTTCAGAACCCCTCCAAGAATAAGCGATCACTGTAGTGCGTCAAGGCGCTCGGGCTCTCTGACGTACACCCTTACGAAGAGCGAGCCCAAAAGATCAACGCACCATGAAAAAGTTATCCATGAGTATCTATAGTAAAGTTGGATACAAAATCGGTTTTGACACTGAAAAACCGTACCTTTATCTTATACAAATTCTAACTGTTGTTAGTATGACTACAGTTAATGCAACGTGTTAGAGTTTTGCCGTTAGTTTCTATTGAAAAATAGTAGAGGTAAACTTGTTTAAAGTTAAATATTAAAAAGGCCGAAGGCCGCAGGTACCGTTCGAGGGCCGTTATATTATATTTAACTACATCATCTTACATATTATATTATATTTAAGCAATAGCTCACGACAGGCCGTGGTATATGCTCATTATATCACAGCTAAGGGGCGTGGTTCGGCCCGACGCGAAGCGGAGGGTCGACAACCCCCTTAGCTGTGATATAATGAGCATATCTCACGGCCTGCCGTGGTATTGCTTTTTATATCACGGTTAAGGGGCGTTGTTCGGCCCTACACTCTAATTTAAATAGTTTTTATTAGTAAATAATGATGTTCAAAATAAAATAGTCCCTCCGTTGCCTTCTGCACAAAACATAGTGCGAGGTGGTTGCTATGCAACAACACTAACAGCAAGCGAACATATTAGACAGAGAGCGTTGATCCATTATTTGGCTGTTTATTTACATTAATGTGTATGTTGCTGTTTATTGTGCAGCCACTGAAAAACTGTCCAGCATCAGTAGCATGGCTTACGTGGTCACTTGTACAGGTTGAGGTTGTTCGAGGCTGTTGCTTAGCGTGGCGAGAATATTGCTCCACTTTCTCCGGTCCCCGAGATTGGGCTTCCAGTAGCTCTGGAGAGAGCTTTCGCACCTGTGGCCATTAACGGTCATAATTTCTCTGCTTTGTTTCAAGACCCGCATCAGAAAGCTTTTGAATGGTGGTACTTTTCCAGTTGGTCTACCTGCTCTTCACGTAGCTCTGCATGTCGTAGTTTAGGTGCTTTTCTTTCTGGAGATAGGCACTGCTCAATCCACTCCTACATACTATAGTAAGACCCCCCAGGAGGTCGAAGTTAATCTTAAATGTTTCCATTTTATGCTTTCTAAATTTGTTTCGTAACGGAATAAATTTAAATATATTTATAAAACTGACAAGTCAAATCAAGCAATCTGATTGGTCGATAGCGTTTTGCGGACCTCTTTGATTACAGATTTGAAAGCATCGTTGCTTGCTTTAAAAGTAGCACAATTCATTATGTTAAACCTTCAAAAGTATCTAGATATCCCTGCCCTAATGCCAAAGGAACTGCACACTGAATATGTTTTGCCGTTTGATGTCTATGTCTGGGCCGCTGCATCAAAAAGGAGGGCTTCTGCCCCGTTACTTCTCCGCTGCTTTCTTGTTCCAGTATGAAAAGCAAACTGCAGGCAGTTTGCTTTTCAGCCCAACGGTATACTGTTTTTCTCAGATGCGGAGGGATACTGACTTGTTGTGAAAAGTAACTTACAATTCTACCCGTGGTATACGCTCAGTATATCACGGCTAAGAACCAATCAGATTGCTTGATTTGGCTTGTCCGTTTTATAATTTGTTACATAATGCAGAAGCTCCGCACCATTTAATGAACGAGTCCTTCAGGACTCTTACGAACTGAATGGACATGACCTTTATATTTTTTAACATGATGCAGGAATTGTACTACATTCATATATTATCAGTTGCATAAAATGGTCTTAAAAACACAATAATATATTTGTTGGCAATTATTTCTGGGTCAATATATTATCCATTAAAAATGTTAAAGGCAAATGTTGCATATCCCTAGAAATATGTGTTTAATAATCTGTACACGCACTTCAATCCTATATATGTATATTTTGTGTTCAATAGAGATACTCCATATAGATATATATTTGTATATAATTGCCTTTTTTCGTTTATTTCCTAAAGTTGAATATCTCTACCGTTTATCTTCAATTTCATGTTATTTCTAATTCATGAACAATGCCTTGTCTACAAGCCTCTGGGCCAATACATTCCCGATAATTGTGATCAATAAAATATATATTTAATTAAATCTAGATGAAGTGCACCTAATACGCTTTATTAAGATCCTAATGTAAAAGAAAGCTTGTACTATAACTAAAAAGAACATGCAGGATCCTCCACACATTCAGAAGGGGCAGGGATGAAGCATCACATCAATGCTCATGATGCAGGAGCTCCACACTGATGGATGGACCTTTGGGTAATGAACCTGTTTCCACATGAGACAGGATGGCATTGGGACATACAGGACATTATACAGATGGATCAATGAAAGATGTCCTTATTGAGAGATCACTGCTGAATGCCTTGTAGAGAATATAATGCACATGCTGAGGTCAGCCTCATGGGGGCAGTGTCTCCACTTCAGAAAGCAGGCAGCAGCAGCATGCTCCATGAGAGAGGCCCAATTCCAAATCACACCCTAGCCACTCCCAATCCGTAACAGAGTGACACTCGCAGCTCAACGAGGCTTCCTCCTGTCAAATGCAGGGAGTAAACACAGCAGCAAGCTTTGGGACGGCCTCCTCTCTCTCCGGCAGAAACAGGAAATGCCATAACTGTATGTAACAACGGTTTCAAATTAGCTTCTCTTTGACAAAAATTCCAATTAATAACTAAAATAAAACTCCAAACATATTTAATTGTGTTACTTTTTTGTAAAGCTCTTTTAGTTTTAAACCTGATGTTTATAAGCTTCTTAGTTTTTGCAACAGTCTGTAAATAAACACAACTTTATAATGAAATGCACACATTTACCTTTTTCTAGACTAAACACAGGTACGATCCTAAGTAAAAAACATATGAGGTTATCATGAGGTTGTTAACATTGCAGTTTATCAGTGGATGTTTGCAGGAACTGTTTGTAAACAGCGTGTTTCCTAACGGACACACACAGCGTTGAGACCGGTCAGGTGGAGCAGGGGAAGTCAGCACCGATGCAGACTCGCTGTTTGAGGGCTTGATAACCCACTCCCCCTCCACACTCGTTGGTTTGGAACAGCACTTAATGTGGCTGACCCTCCGCGCGAACGTGCAAACGGAGGGTTAGTGTGTAGGGGTAGGGTGAAGGGGGTGGATTGGAATTGGGCCAGAGTGTCAACACACTGATATGATGCAGGAAGATGGCAGATTTTCTGCATAATTGACTTGCTTTAATCTGTCCTAATACTTCATTGGATCAGATATCACACCTCATCTTCATAGCATTTTCATTTTCACTGAACAAATAATTGTTTCAGAGGTTTTTACTGCCTAACAAAATGCTGTTTTGTCCGGTTATTATAGCTTTAGATACTTTTTCTTTTAAATACAAACACCAAAAGCCTCAGTACTGATGTCATTTTGTGAATACATTTTAACACTCGTCTGTGAGTCGTAGAAAGATTTCCATCTAAACTTCATCAGTTGGAATAAAAAGAAAAATACAACAACATTAGCCTTCTATTGAAATGGATAAGGACCACATGTGAAAAAAGTTTTGACATCTGACCAAAAGTTAAATGGTTTTGGGGTTCTGAGATTCAATTCAGAATTCTGACTTTTTTCTAAGAACCCAAAAAAAAAAAAATGTGTACTTTAGGTCGGATTTAAAAAAAAAGGTATATTTTATTTCAAGCAAGGCTATGCAAATTTGATGGAGCATAGCGTATGATGAGAAGGTATGGCAGATGACTGGGGGATGTTTTTGAGGAGAATGAGCTTTGTATACAGTACCTTCCACTTTGAAAAGAAGCAAGCAACAGTAGAAGAGAAGGACAAACAGGAAGAGAGAAGAGTAGGACATGAGAACACATAGCCAGAGAGAAAGAGAAAAAGCAAACCGCAGAGAAGAGACAGGAGGAAAAAACTCAGTGACCAGAGCTTAGATTAAAGGGGCCATATTCTGCACACGTTCAGGTTCAAAGTAATATGTAGTGTCTCTACTGTGACATGTTCAAAAAGAGCCCTGTCTGCTCTGATTGGTTAGAAGGCCGGCTCTGATGTGATTGGTCAACTGCTTAAAGATGTCCCGCCCCTTATCAAAGCAGACCATTAACATTAACCCAATAGGGCCTCTGTAACATAAGGAACAGGAAATACACACTTTGACATTTGGTCTGTTGGACAGAAAAAGCTGCGTGTAGAGATAAGTGTGGAAAGGAAAGGGCAGGTACATACATCTCCGTTCATCAGCTTGCAGTCGTCCTCCATCTCATCAGCACTGTCCTCGTCCGACACGTCTCCCTCCTCAGCGTCCTCGTCGATGTTGGGGGGCAGTTTCTTCCCCTGGGGGAGAGGAGAAAGAGTCAGTACAGCTTCATGCAACTTTCATTTAATCCATTTGTTGGTCAGGGAACTTTAAACTAGATGGGCCTTGGTTTTCTCTAGAGCTGACCACTGACTGCTGGTGAAAAAGTCACTTCCTTAAATGACAATGATGAGCCACTTTTCTTTACATGATACTTTCTAATTTAACGTCACAACAAATTCAAGTGAATTACTGTTATTTCTACAGCACTCAAGATTTTTTTATAGCTTAAGTTTCTTTACAAATTAAGACTATTGCATAAAATTTTTCAAAAATATGATATTTTTTTACAAATTAAAGTTGCCCATAGTACATACAAAAAATTACTTAGACAATTCATCAAGTAGCTGATTGGAAGATAACAAGTAAATTAACTAATTTTTTGTTAGTTTATTTAAAAAAATGTATCCGAGTTATTCTTTGCCATTTATTACTTACAAAATCGTTTTAATACGTTAAGTTAACATTGTACTTACTTTGTACTTACTTTGACTTACAACAGAGTGTTTTAACTGTGTGCTGTCAGTACTTCTACTTAGGTAAAGGATCTAAATACTTTTCCACTACTGGTGTACATCAATCATCCCAGTGTTAGTTCTCTCAGCTATCTAAACACAGGACCAGTAATAAAGGCAAAATATATTGCAAGAAAATTAGGTAGGATTTGAAGTTTATCTACAAAGGAACAGATCTAAGAATAAACATCCATGTGCTTTTCAGTCCTGCTCATTCAAAAAATGTTCATACATAATTCCATCAGAGTCAAAACATTTGTTTTCCCCAACTAAATCCAATCAGATTTTATTTTTTACAATTACTTTGAGCTGAACAATTTCCTCATGCCTAATTACACAACAGAAAGTTCTTAATTAAAAAATCAACAGGAATTTGCAGACTATGTTAACTGGGCAATAAGCAGATATTTGGATATACAAGTCTCATAGCAAAAACACTTCAAATGGTTAAGATCAGTGCTAATATTCACAGGGAAATTATAAGCATCTTCAAACAGTGAACGGTAGCTTGAGATATACATAGCAAAAAATATATATCAGGTGTCAGAGCCAGACTTTCCTCTGCTTCAAACCCAGCCTTCTTCTTTTATAGTGTGAAGGTGTGAATGTGAAAACAGCAGCAGCTCTGACAGACTGCGGAATAAAAACACTCTCTCGGTCACATTTAAACTCCCTGCCTGAAGTTTGGAGGAATGCGCCTCGTCTGCCAGAAACTGCATCTCACATTCTGACAATACTATTATTCTCTTCTCTCTGCCATTGTTCTCCCTGCCTTGTTAAAACCTTTACTTCACCACGTTGATAATTGCAATCATATACAAATAACTTTGCCTATCAGTTGTGCTTATGAAATCACTTGGCTATTTAAGAAGGGGCTTATGGGGGATTAAATGTTACCAACCAATGTTACTGAGCCAGTGCGGGACTTTATTTTCACTACATCTACCATTATCCTGAAGAGAGTGTTGAATAATATTCTGTAATCCAAACGAGGTATTCTGACTTTCGTGTTTAGCTACAAAACCTTCTCATTCAGATCACAGCAATTTGATCGGTTAGAACGTGCTTTAATTCTGGTTATAAAACTGGTTGCTATAACATTGTCAAGCAATGTTTCCTGTAGGAAATATATCAAAGAAGCTTGTTTATTTATCAAGGTAATGTTTTCGATGTTTAAAATGGTTAAAGCCCAGTCTCCACATAGCTCACAGGGTAGAGATGTTGGTCCATGACTGGGGTAGACACAGGTTTGAATCCCACCTGCAGCCCCTTTACACATAACATCCCCTCTTTCTCCCACCTTTCCAATCTATCTCTCTAATAAAGACCCAAAAATAGTTCCAAAAACATGTTGAAGCCTGTAATCCCTTTGTCATGGTGGTCTGTTGACATTATCTCTGTGTGGTGATCCCTCCAGAGAGCAGAGCCTTGCAGAGGACTGAGCAGCTGATGAAGCCATCACTCAGGTCCTTGTACACTACCTGTGGCACTCTGCTCTCCTCATTACAGGCCTCAAGGGGAGATCGAGTGAGAGACTCGATAGAGAAACGTTGTAAAGGCGTCAGTCGTCAATATGTTGGCAATGAGCCATGGATCTAATACACTGGAGGTAGTTTGTCGTGGTTAGCAATCACTCTCCATCACAGTGTCATGAGCTGGAGGCCTGCAGGCGTCTCTCGTTTCTTCATCCCAGTTTAGATGTAACCATGTTCCCTTCTGCATTAACGCAGATCTGCGTGACTGCGTCAGGATTAAGCGAAAACGCTTCAAAACGATATGGGTTGTTTATCAGTCAGTGCAGCGTCAGGACGTAGGTAAGTGTTTTTATCCCACAAAATATGAATTTGACAGGTACAGCATCTCATAGAGCAGTAGATAAAAACAGGGCTTTTTCAATGTGATAGAACATCACAGTTATGCATATTTGAGTAAATGTTAAATTATTTTAAAAATATTAATTCACCATGGATTTAAAAACAGGTAGTGTGCTGTGTAGCAGCTGTCAGAGCACTCCTTACAGTGTCAGGTACTGGCAGAGTGCCTTGTATTTAGCAAAGGCATCTGGCATCAATAAAGCCTCATTAACCTCAACACTGCCCCCCTCCCCCCTGCTAACAGAGGACCACTGTAGCTCCACAACATGCCTCTGTTAAAGCAGTGTCTAACTAACTTTGCCTCCACAATGCCAGCCTGGACAGATGGTCAATTTGATACAAAATAAGGGGGCAAACATGAGGCTTCAACTACACTGATGTCAACCTATTTAGCTTCAGTACTGGGGGATCATGTACAAAGTCACTGTCAGGTTTGTAAAGCTATTTATTCAGTGTTTCCACAGCAATAACATACTGTAAAAACAGACCAGTTAAGGGACAGTCTCCTCCAACTTTATTTAGGCAATGTTCAAGAGATGATTTGATGATGAGGCTAATTTTAACACATCAACAACTCCTTTATATTAGCTACATGTGAATGCAAGTGCCAGAAAGGAAAAATGTAACTATCAATGATCTTCACGACGGTCACATGACTTCACGTCATCAAGGCTGAACTAAAGGCGATTCATGTTCAGCATGATGATGTTTAGTAGTCTGATTTAGTCACTTGTTAGAAACTTCCGTTCTTAGAACACATAGAGGCAGGGGGTATGTTTTTATGTTGTTGAACAAAACGTGAAAGATCTTCATCTTGTGTTAACCACATATCTTATTTCAGGCATCTAACCAAAAATGTGTTCAGAGACCAGAGAGCCAATCAGTGCTTAAATGCTGGCTAATTTCCGAGTCTAGGGCTCAATCCATTTCTCTAAAGAACAACTGTAATAAAGAGAAGTTAGTCCTTTTTTGTTTTCTTTTCCCGACCAATCTACTGCTCCACCCTCCAGGGCAGAAGGTGGCAGTAAAGCACCAAAAAACCTCAAAGAACAATAATAAGAAGGGTTGAGGGCTCCTTCCTGCAACACTATATTCCAGCTGGGGAGCTTTGTTTCTCTGGGCCTTTCTTATTCCTCTTATTTCCCCTCCTCGGTCCTCCGGTAGTGACCCGGAAATGGTTTTCAGCGTGCCATGCTCTCTGGAGGAACTATAACCGAGGATACACTGACGAATCCTCCACGGGTCCTCTGCGGATGTATTTCCGGCAACAGAGATGTTTCAAAGAGTCGTGACGCACGGCCGGACTTATCTCAGCCAATGACAGCTCTGCATGCATCCCCTGGATATTATTTTATTAACTGCTTTCATCGCGACGCGATGTTTACAGTGAGAACAGCTGTGAAGTCCGTGCAGCCTGATTATATGCTTTAGGAGCTGTAGGTGCGTGTTGTAGATTACATTAAATTTAGCTGACGCTTTTATCCAAAGCGACTTACAATAAGTACATTCGACCAGGAAGATACAACCTTGAAGAAAATAGAATCATATAAGTACATCAGGTTTCATAGAGCCAATCATTTCAAGTGCTACTCAACTGGCTTTAGATAAGCCAGTCCTTTATTAGTATATAAGTGCTCTGTTAGAAATTCTATCGCTTGGAGTGGAGTCGAAAGAGATTAGTTTTCAGTCTGCGCCAGAAGATGTGTAACCTTTCTGCTGTCCTGATTTCAATGGGGAGCTCATTCCACCATTTTGGAGCCAGGATAGCAAACCCACGTGTTTTTGCTGATGGGAACTTGGGTCCCCCTCGCAGTGCGGGTGCAGCGAGCTGTTTGGCTGATGCAGAGCGGAGTGCACGTGCTGGGGTGTACGGTTTAACCATGTCCTGGATGTAGGAAGGGCCAGATCCATTCGCAGCATGGTACGCAAGTACCAGTGTCTTGAAGTGGATTCTTGCAGTTACCGGAACGTGTGCGAATTTCTCTAGGAGAGGAGACAGGTAGTAGGAAGACTGGACAGACGACGTAAGCTTTACCACTTGGTAGTCTAGAGGAAGCGTGAGAGGTTCTTGAACCTCAAAGTCCGTGACGTGAAAGGGAGGAGTGGAGTATGGAGTTCTGGCCGTGGAGACACATTGAACCTCTCCCAAGTTCAGACTGGGAACAGTTAATTTTATGTTCCCCAGGGGAGTCCCGAGACATAGAAACCAGGGGGAAGGAGAAGAGGAACATGTGTTGAGCAGCCTTAGAACAGTAATTCGGGCGTAACCAAAAAGTAAATGGTGACGATGCGACTGCTGTGGTTTAATAAGACAATAAAGGGGCGAGTCTCTGGGTGCCAACAGCGTGGTAGAGACGAACAGATTCGCCTGTAAGCCTTACAGACGAGTAGTGGAGTTCGAGTTGGAAACTGTTCTGTCTTGACGAAAAGGAAGGCCCTTTCTAACAGGGGTGAGAACCTGGATTTGTTAATTGTAGCCGTGTGAGATAACAAGGGGCTGAAGTCTGACGTTCCTTAGACCCACACTGGGACTATTGTTTGACAGGAAGTGACGTTTGTAGCGCCGAGTTGGGCGACGACGTCTATGTCGCGAAATGTTGTAAGTGCCCTATGCGGGTCGACTGGGTCTTTTGTCGCGGTCCAAGACCAGGTCCGAGAGCAGTAGAGTGCGGATCTGAGACGTTGAGGGAGGACCGACCAAGATCGACGTACACGGTAGGCTGGAGACGGTCAAGTAGGTCTTACGTCGCCCGAGCAGACCAGAAAGTTTGAAGGTTTTAAGAGGGTGTGGTGCGGCCGAGGAGGCGAG
>NW_011360855.1:0-5454 GCF_000735185.1 Notothenia coriiceps | reverse complement strand
CACATTTAATACAAATGATCCCATACGTATGATTGTATGAACTATGAAAATATCTTAAAATCATACAAATGTATTTATTTTATAAACGTTAGTCTTTAACACCTATCACTGTGTAATACCTTCAACATATTTAAAAAGTTGACCAAACCCAGCACAGCTTAGTGAAATGTTGACTTTATTTGATCATTCGAGTTAAAAATAACGTTTATATTCTGTTTTTGATTATATAATACTGATGAACGTTCAAAACAAAGCACTTTGGCAACTTACCACATACTGTACGTTTTAAAATGCTTAATAAGCACCGTAACTTTCATGATATAATTTCTCCGTCATAATCGTTTGTGTCCGTGAACGGCCGACTGTTGTGTGACGTCAAATGCTGCGGCTGCAAGGCATTGTGGGGCAGCATTTTTTCTCCCCTCCTTTCGGTTAGGGAGGTCCAGTGGTTCCTAAGCTAAAGGAGGTTATAAAGGAAGTTTGAAACCTCCTTTCCTATCATTCTAGAGAATTTGAACGGCACTTATCATGGCTGCCACTGAGGGACTTCCAGGTCATTTCACTCCGTTAGGAAGGTTCCTAAGCTAAATGGACTATTCGACTTCAGCCCAGGTCTCCGTGAGAGGAAGGAAATCCAGAGACTGCAGGGAAGCGTAGCCAGAGATGAAGTCAGCCTTAGGAACAGCTGACTGGCAGTTCCACAGGCCCCCTGAAACTAGATGTTGGATCTCAGTGGAGCATGTGGGATAGACGAGAGCAGGCCGGTTATATCGATTAGGAGATACACGGGGCCAGTGATAATTGCGAGAAGACACATGAACAGGAATGGAGAAAATACACATGATTGTAGCATGAGGGGCTAGAAAACCAAAGGGAATAAAATAAAACACCAGCGATACTGAGCTCAACTAAAGTAGGATTTGCCTCGTCTGGCTGACGCTGAAGCTGACGCTCCAGGAAAGAGCAACCTAAGATGGACACCTGATTGCTGAGTTCTCACAGCTGTGGGGGCACGCCCCTCTAATTAGTTAACTCTTTTCAGATGATGGGCGACAGCAGAGTGTTCCTGCCTATTGTAATGCAGGGTTGAGGCGCGTGACCCACTGAGACCTGTGTAACAGGTTGAGTTGAGCAGATCTGAGATTTAAAATCTCTCAAAAGCGCCGTTTTAGCTACAATAACTACAGAACAATTATACAGAGTAGAATAAATGAAACAGAGAAGTCTATTTAAACAAGAATATAACTTACAGTGATTGCTGAGTCAGTAGGTAGTGTCCTCACCCGGTGAAGATGCACACATTACATTACATTACATTTAGCTGACGCTTTTATCCAAAGCGAATTACAATGACCAATTACAGGGACATTCTCCCTGGAGTAACTAAGGGCTAAGTACCTTACTCAAGGGCACACTAGTGGTGGTGTTCCAGTTGGGATTTGAACTCACAACCTTCCGATCTCCAAACCCACCTCCCTATCCATTAGACCACCACCTACACACTGTAAAGTACAGTGTGTGTGTGTGTGTGTGTGTGTGTGTGTGTGTGTGTGTGTGTGTGTGTGTGCGCGCGCGGCGGGGGGGGACATATCCAGTCTCTGATATATAAGTCGTCATGAACACAGTTCTGTCCATCAGACAGAGTGCTGCTGTGCCTCCGGTCATCATTGATGGACGTCTCTTTAAAATGACCGCTCAGAGGAGAAGAGTTCTCATTTCTCTAACCGCCTGCTGCTTCCCCTCCTCCCCCTTTGGTTCCCCTCCGCTCGCATCTCCTATGGGCGGGACTAAGACAAAAAGGATTGGAGTCGAGGAGGGGATTAGTGAAAATGAGAAAGGGCCCCGGTATTTTCTCCGTAGAAAAATATATATTCCTGACACCTGACACAGCTCGTTATCTGTAGAGAGCAGGACTTAGGATATAGCTTTAGTACAACACAGACCAGATAAAAAGGCAGTCTTCAGTCTGCAGATACCAAACACAGTCCTAACAGAACTTAAGATTTGTATTCCTTCCTGCAGTCGAGATTAGTTTTTTGTTCTCTTCTCCAAATACTTTCTAATCACATCTGATCATCTCACTATATCCTCTGTGTGAGCACTGCAGATCCTAACACGTGAGCTGCCTGAGGGCCGACTCCTGAGAGTCAGTCACTTTTTAAACTTCCTCTGAGTCTAACATCCACGCTGTGACTCTACCTTGACGAGGATTTTGCCCCTGAGTGTTTCTGGAGACGGCAGGCGTCCAGACTCCTCGGCTTTGATGTTGGACACGTCCAGTTTGTCCCCCAGGATCTCAATCAGGTACTGTGCCATCTTCTTCTGCTGGGGAACGCTGCAGTGGTTCTCTATGGAGAGGATGACCGGGTAGCTGAGAGAAAATCACAAAACAGATGGGAGTGAGAGGCATAAAAGATTGAGGAGGAAAAGAGGGAACGGTTATTTATTTAGGAATATGTATCAGTGTTAAGATAGTATATCACAGTAAGGACATTCCAATAACACTCAGCAGGAATTAGATAACATTTATTACTTGAAAAAGGTACAACATTCTCAAAATAATCTTCAATGGAATGTCATTACAAATCTTGTTGAGTATCTGCATTTAGCACCTATAATATCTCATTTCAAGACCTTTTGATAATAATAATAATAATAATAATAATAATACATTTAATTTTGATAGCGCTTGTCCTGGTGCTCAAAGACCCATTGATGGGGTCATTCTTTATTGGTTTCAGCACCGATTCCATCTGGAAGGCCAAGGATGCTCAATAAATGATCTCTATTTATTTATTTAATGTGTTCATGTACTTAATGTATGATTAATGAACCGCCAAACAGATTGGACCCTAAGGACGGCTAAGAACTCATCAGCGCTGCAAACTGTTGTTTTACACTTCTTCATTTCTTTTGGATTAAGATTTGATAGTGAGCTGATTGGCGCTTCATTACATTTAAATGTATATGTAGCCTAAAATGCTTTGGGAATTACTCTGAACCTAAAATGTGGAAATGTCAGAGCTTGTGTCTTATATTTAACTATGCTAGCAGCACGGCTCTAGCAATAGATTGCTATTACACTTTGCACAGACATGCATGGTCCCGAGAGGATGAACTATTTTAACCTTAAACACCTTTAGGTCATGACCAAACCCCTGCAAAACTAATTACATATCCACTATTACTCT
The DNA here is from genome assembly GCF_000735185.1 of Notothenia coriiceps. Lineage (NCBI taxonomy): Eukaryota > Metazoa > Chordata > Actinopteri > Perciformes > Nototheniidae > Notothenia > Notothenia coriiceps. The sequence goes on along the minus strand of NW_011360855.1, from coordinate 2,263 downwards.
GTGTTTAGTGGTTAGCATGTTAAGCATGCTTATGTTAGCATTTAGCTCAAGCACAGACTCACACTCTCTAGTCGTAGTGGAGTTGTTCATAGTTACTTTAACTTGACCACAGCAGTAGTTACAGTTAGACTTTAGGTGTTTTGTGAATATCACTCCTGTCCTGGTGTTTAAAACAGCAAGGTGTTATATCTATCAGCAAATATATGTATGAATGAAAGCATCCTTGCCTGCCAGGTACAGTTAGAAAAGCACAGTTCTGGGTCTGAAATTAGTCTTTGATCTTCAGGGCAGCTCGTATTAATCGGAATAACATTTTTAAAGGAGAACATTTGCACAAGTGTAGATGTGATTGTCTGTAGGGTTCAGGAAACATACGTCCTTGTGACATTGACAGGGTTGTGTGATTTTTTAAATACACTTCTGCAGTCCCTATTTTGGAGGACGTTTGGGGCGTGTGCAGTTTAGGGACCCTTCAGTGCTCCTCAAGGCAACTTGGCAACTTGCAACACATTGGTTGAAGTCTTGTTATAACTTGCAAAAAGGACTGCAAAATGCTAGCTCTTTCATTTGTATATTGTGGTGGAACATTACGGGACATAATAACACACATAATTTTGTGTGTGTGTGTGTGTGTGTGTGTGTGTGTGTGTGTGTGTGTGTGTGTGTGTGTGTGTGTGTGTGTGTGTGTGTGTAGCTGCATACGCACAGGTGAGAGTAGGATTCTATTATTGTTGGTTAACACGGATACGAGAGCTCACTTACAATTACACCAGTTTCCTTCTCACAGATCTAAACCCAGTTTATCACCTGAAAGATTGTGTAGTGACGTGTTAAACACCTTTCACACAAATCAAATATAAGACAAACATATGCTGGTGTTACATATTCATGCGTCTGTTTCAGTCATATATGCACATAATGCATTTTATACAGAGTTTAAAAGGGACCTATTATGCAAAATGCACTCTGTGATGTCTTTTATACATAAATATGTGTCCCCGGTGCGTCAGGGAACTCAAAGTGTCAGAAAACACAACCCTTTCTCTAAAAAAAGTGGGGGTGCTAACAAGCAGATATAGAATATTCGCACCTATAACGTGATTGGCGACATCTGGCCGATGTGACACGTCCCAACCTATCGTCTCAGGCACACATAACATGTGGAGGCTATTTTGATATAACATTAGAAAGACTGATTCTTATTATTACATTATAAGCTTATTGTGCTCATTTATGTGGCTGTGACTTTGGAATAAATAGACGTCTTTAGCCTGCAATACAGAGTAGCAAGATCAGGTGCAGACACTGAAAGAATACAAAGAGTTATTCATAAACAGGACATCACTCCGGCCTTGAGTTGTATGTACAGCTAGGAAGCAGCACTATGAAGATTCCACTAAATCTGCAGAAAGCTTCAGAAAAAAACAATTAAGTATGATGGCGCCAGAATAGGGAGGGACTTCCACAGGCCGGCCGAATGCTGATTGGAGGATCGTGTTGCCAAGAGACTTTTTTCTAAGTCTGCGCACCTACCAAAGAGAACCAAGTCTAAACCATGGGTTGCGTTGGAATAGTCCATTTAGCTTAGGAACCTTCCTAACCGAGTGAAATGACCCGGAAGTCCCTCAGTGGCAGCCATGATAAGTGCCGTTCAAATTCTCTAGAATGATAGGAAAGGAGGTTTCAAACTTCCTTTATAACCTCCTTTAGCTTAGGAACCACTGGACGTCCCTAACCGAAAGGAGAGGAGAAAATGCTGCCCCACAATGCCTTGCAGCCGCAGCATTTGACATCACACAACAGTCGTCCGTTCACGGACACAAATGATTATGACGGAAAAATTATATCATGAAAGTTACGGTGCTTATTAAGCATTTTAAAACATATGTGGTAAGTTGCCAAAGTGCTTTGTTTTGAACGTTCATCAGTATTATAATCAAAAAGAGAAATATGAACGTTAGTTTTTACTGAAATGATCAAATAAAGGCAACATTTCACTGAGCTGTGTGGGGTTTGTTCAACTTTTAAAAGATGTTTGAATGGTGATATACACAGTGATAGGTGTTAAAGACTAACGTTTATAATAAATACATTTGTATTGATTTTAAGATATTTTCATAGTTCATACAATCATACGTATTGGGATCATTTGTATTAATGTGGACCGGAGGGAGAGGGTGACAACGAGCATAAGTTTCACTTTTCCTTTTTTATTTCAATTCCAAACGTTTTGGTCATGAAGAATATTCTCTGTTGTTCATAA
>NW_011360854.1:48450-70165 GCF_000735185.1 Notothenia coriiceps | reverse complement strand
AAAGAACTTTATCACAATATTCTAATTTTCTGAGACAGTCCTGTAAAGTGCTGATACCAGAAAAATGTACTTAAGTACAGTAACGAAGTATTTTTACTCCACTTCTTCCCTCCTCTGGATATATATCGTTTTAGACTCATTTTCTTATCCGTGTGTTTTCAGAAGGGTTTTACCTGCCAGCTTCGTTGAGCCAGTTGCCTCTCCACCCTCCGTCGGCTCCTCCCAGCGCCCCGCCCAGCTCCACCCCCCCGCAGAGGACGTCCCGGGAAGGGGGGAGGGACCGGCCTTACCGTGGGGAGAGGGAACGGGAGCGGGAACGGGAACGGTCCAGAGAGGATCAGAGGCCTCACAGTGTGGTGGACCTGACGCAGGACGGGAGGAGCGAGGAGCGGGAGAAAGAGAGGGAGAAAGAGAGGGAGAAAGAGAGGGATACGGAGAGAGACTCGTGGCCCTTCCATCATCACCCTCACCCCCACCAGCAGAAAACTCACTCCACAGAGCCCCGATCCAGACCCTCACCCCCTCTTCACACCTTCCCTCAAAGTGGGGTTCGGGAAGAATCCAATAACCCGGACCGACAAAGGAGAAACGACCACGGCCACCATCACCCTCCTCCCCCCGCGTCTCACCCCTCTGCCCAGCCCCACCCCTCCACACATAGAGAGACTCAACGGGTGAGTGCGCCGACATATGTGCCTTCTGTGGAGGTTTACGACGAGCGTGTCGGCCCGATCCAGATCGCCTCTCAGGCCCGGGACAACAAACAGAGGGAGAGGGAGAGAGAAAGAGAGCGAGAGAGAGAAAGGGAGAGAGAAAGGGAGAAAGAGAGGGAGAGCTACAGGTTGAGCTACAGGTTTCCAGAGAGGAGCCTGCCGGATCACCCTCGACTCTCCCAATCTGGCGATTCAGGCAATCAAAGAGAGGAGGGGTCGGTAATTTGTTCCAATGGATCGATTGGAAAACGAAGCCAGGAAGGGTCGTACCCTTCCGGCCAGTCACGGTTCAGCCCGGATGTCTCCAAACAGCCAATCAGATTGGGCACAGAGCGGGCGGGGGCGGAGCCTAAATGGAACACGATTAGCCCGCTAACTAATTATGCTACGAGTCACATGGCTGCGCTGGCGGCTCAACACGGACACACACTCCCCTCCCCCGCACACACACAGATGTCAACGACCCACCGGGCAGGAAGTACCCCGCACTCCCCCCAAACTCACGCCTCTCAAACTCACCCCCCTCAAACTCACCCCTCCCAGCGGCCGGGGGAGGAGGGGGGTCAGAGACGCTACCTGGACCCCGCGACGCTCTACAGACCTGGGGTGTCGTTGGCGGGTGAGCGAGGCGGGGTGGCGGGGCCGGACCCCTCTGAGGTCTCAGCCATGCAGAGTCTGATTAAATACAGCGGGAACTTTGCTGCTGAGGGGCCCGGGGCCTCCAGGCAGACAGGGGAGGGACGAGGGCCCTTTGGGGGTCTGGCTCACGTGGTCTCAGACGGTGACAGAGAGGGAGAGAGGGAGAAAGACAGAGACAGAGATAGAGAGAGGGTTTCTGTGGGATCCATGAGGGTGCCGCCCCCCCTGAAGAGGGAGCAGGAGAGGCCGGACAGCGCCCGCTCGTTTGGGCGGGAGGCGGAGGGGGAGGTACGCCACCCCCCTGTGGGCATCGCGGTGGCCGTCGCCCGGCAGAGAGACAGCAGCAGCTCCAGCAAACAGAGCGGAGGAAACTCGGACTCCCAGAGAGCAATGCTGCAAAACGCTATCAAAGGTAATGTCTTTGAAAAGTCTCTGCACCAATCAAATACTGTACACGATCAGATCAGCAGCAAACAATCTTTAACTTACTTAATCATCAATACGTATTTTTCATGCTTGAATTACACAACACTCTTCTTAGCCTGATACACACGAGATGACCAGCTTTTTACCGGCTTTTTATAATATTAAAGTGAACATATTTGGGTTTCTTTGAGATACCACTCAGACAGCTGCAGTGATTAGAGCAACTATTTGGATAATTGGTCAATTGCAAAAAAGTAACTTATGCAGAAATGACAGATAATTCTTTCCTTAGCCTCTTATTTTATTTTGTAAAGCACATTGAATTGTCGCGTGCTGAAAGGTGCTATATAAATAAACTTGCCTTGGCTATATATATGAAATTACCAGCTTTTGATCTGCTTTATGTTAAAGTTGATACATTTATTTTTATTTAATCGTTTATTTGGCAGGCACAAAGCACAGTAATGAACACTTAAAACATTAACATGTGTCAAGCCTAACAGTGCCAGAATTAGCTTTGAGCTAATTTCCATCCGCAGTCCCTCACATAACACATTTAAGAAGTTTACATTTTTACAAACATTGCAAAATACATGATATGCAAAAGGTGCAAGAGAGCAAGAGCAGCATACACAAGTATTTATGACATGGTAATACAATATAGCAGCAACGACATATAAAGTGCAAGAGGAGATACAAGAGGAGATACCCCTGTGTTAAAGTGCATTTAGCGGTGATTGCACGTCTGTTTGTTTCTCAACCATTCTTTAAGTTGACCTTTGAAGCTATTGAGAGTGGGACAATCCCGTATCTCAGTTGGGAGGCTATTCCACAAAGAGCTGCCTTTAATGGAGAGGACATTTTGTCCAATAGTGGTCCGTCTACGGTGGACCTCACAGTCTCCTCTGGTTTCTGACCTAGTGCAGCGTCCAGTGAGTTTTTTGTGGATGAATTCCCCTAAGGGGGGAAGGGGGCGGGGCCAGTCCATGTAAACATTTATAAATAAAGCACATACTTTTAAAAGACTTAAAATTGTCAAAGCTCAAGAAATTGTGAATTTCTAATTCAGTCTCAAACATTTGGGTTTGAGACTGAACTAACATCACCTTGGACCTTTTAGGTATTTGAATGTACATTTCTTTGTAGACCAAATCGAACATATTCTGCAAAATAATCTATATTGAAAATGATCATTCAACTGCTAAACAAAGTTAAACAGAAAAAACGTTGTGTTCAATGCTACGTGCATCTTCATTGGATACACGTTTGAGATGCTCGCCGCAGTCGTGTGGTGACCATCACACTCGCACAAGTCATTTCCCATCCAATGGTTTCTGGCAAGTTAAACCAAGTGTACTCAAGTCATTTGAAACCTCATCCTGATGTATTTCCTCCTCCTCTCAGAAACGGCTCTGCAGGGAGCGTAGATCCCCTCGGCCAAACGAACCAGAGCAAATGATTCCTCATTTTGCTGCATGAATAATTGAGGTTTCATTTTCTTTTTGGATCAAAGTCATGTTTCCTCAACCCCCTTGCCCGAATTACTAATTATGTCAGGGGTTGTGTTTAATTGAAAGCTCCTTTTGGGCTCTGTGCTGCAGCAATGCCTCTGTTCTCGTACGTCAAGGTCATTCAGATACAGTTCTCCCTCTCCATCTTTCTCCTGTTTCCCCCTCTTTTCATTTGCTTGAATGTCTCTCTCCTTCCCTCTTGTCCCACCTCAGGCCCCCTTGCTCTTTCTCCACTCTTTTCTTCAGCTCTCTGCATTAAACATGTCATTACAGAGTGCTGCTAAAAGCTACAAACAAGCCTTGAATTACAATAAGACCATGGGTGCGTTGCTAAGCAATGGATCACTCTTGAGACTGTGTGTGTGTGTGTGTGTGTGTGTGTGTGTGTGTGTGTGTGTGTGTGTGTGTGTGTGTGTGTGTGTGTGTCATTTCTTATGTATGTGATCTCTCTCTCTTGTGGCACCAGACTAATAACTGAAAAGAGCTGACACCCAGAGGGAGAGCTGTCACTGTGTGTGTGCTTGTACACTACAGTATGTGTGTGTGTGTTCAGTATGTGTGCACACGCGCGTTGTGTTCAGGCTGTGGCCCAACATCGTATTTTTAGTTTCTCCTCCCGTTTTGACATGCTGTGTGGTGTCACCGTTATAGAGCCAGAGTCACCTTGTCCTCCCCTCTGCTGTCATACTCTCCTCTTTCACTCTCTCCACATTATTGCTTCCTCTTGCTTCCATGTCATGCACTGTATCTTCTTTTACAGCTTGTATCCGATTTTATAAATATATGTTGCACCCAAGCGCTCTTTATTATGCTTAAGTAGATATAAGCTACATAAATAACTTACTTTACACTGGAATGATTGGGTGTTAAGGTTCATTCAAAGCAGCTATCACAAGGGTTTACCTGTTTAAGGTGAATAATGATACCCTGCCACTAAATAAAGAAACTAGCAAACTTAACATCGTATCTATACCAGTTTACTCTCTGTTTGAAATAACTGACCCATACAGGTCATTTCTATGACTGTTTACTGAATGTTTAGGCAATGTACAATTAAATTCTCAATTTGATAGAACATTTATAAACCTTTTAAAATGAGGAACCTAAAAATTACATTTCACAAAATCACCTCTTCTAAAATAGCAACATAATGAATGAAGACAATGGTAATGCTCTGGTGCTTATGATTAAATGACCGTCATCGTTTAAAAGGTCAAAAACGAAATAATTGTAAGTTTAATTCCTTTTCCAAATTTTCTTCATACAACTTATTAGGAACTAACTCACTTTTTTCCACCAGGACTGCATATATTTCACATTTTGAAATCAGGGTTTGAACACACTAAGCTAACACACATCTCTCTCTGTGAACTCGTTACAGATGAGGAGCGGGGCGAGGACCGCGGGCGTCACCATGACGATCGGATGCTGGTTGGCCGACTGGAGCGCGAGCAGGACAAAGTGCTCAGGTGAGCGACTTCATGCTAACTTAAATGTTTGTCGATTGTAAAAGGGTCAAATGAATGTCACACACTTGAATGTCACACACTTGCTTCTGCATCAAAATTATAATTTGTACAAGTGAGACTTGGATTATACTGCAGAAGTTATGTTAGAGTTTTTTTTACAAAGTATTGCTTTCTTAAACACGGCCCCCATTTACTTAAATTCATTGAGAACTTTCTTGTGTGAAAAACAAAGCATTCTTCATAAAAAGGGGTGAAAATAGATAAACAAATGATTATTCTCTGAGTTTGTGCGTAAGAATCCTTTAACCTTGTCAAAAATAGATCTATTTGTTCTAAACACACATTAATAAATAAAACTATCTTCCAGAGAGTCCAAGGAGCTGGCAGAGTTCACTCAGATGCATCCCCCTCCTCTGTCAAGCGGCATGACGCCCAGCATGATGGCACCCAGCCTCATGACCTCTAACCTCATGGTGACGGGAGGGGCCGCTCTGGCCGGGGCGGGACGATGGCCCCCCGACACGCAGACCCTCACCTCTCACCCCTGGATGCCCCGACCCGGAGCCCCCCCAGTCTGGCTCTCCAGCTCCCCGTACAGTAAGTGGATGAACACCAGAGACACTTGCTAACCAGTACATGCTTCTAAATGTTCCCAAAATTGGACTTAATGTTCCTTGTGACATTGTTTATTTTTTTTAACATTATATTTATTGGGTTTTTAACATAGAAAGAACAGTCACACATACATACATTAACACATGGGAAAATAACACTCCCCTCCCCCCACCCTCAATATCGAACATTCAGGGAAACCTCAGATTGAAATGAAACGGGAGTAGATATAATCAGATAAAGTAAAGGATATGAAACAATAATAATAATTTTTTTTAAATGAAAGAATAACTTGTTTATATATTTAGGAAGTTATTATTATTATTATTAAGACCAATATAAGACAAATAAAACAAGCTGAAAAAGAATAACACGGGAGTAAAATACAAGAATAATAGAGTGCAGTGTAATATATGAATAGTTATTTGATTTAATAAAAGGCAGCAGCCAAAATACGTATGTGTTGCATCAGAATTTGTTTAAGATATTTGGAGCAAAGTGAATAAACGCTGTGGACAGAAAGCAGACCTGGATAACTCAACATAGTTTTTTAATACATTTTTCAGTAATTTTATTTGTCCAACATTACCATGTTCTATCTAACCTCTCAGTTGAGAAAGTCATTATTTTATGTGTTAGTCATTTTAATATCGGCTGGTGTTTAACTATTTTGTTGGAAAAAACAAGATGAATGACCTTCTGTGTCTTCATGAAGCCGCCACTTCATGTGTTCACTGAGTTGGACCGACAGATGTGGACAAGTACAGACGCCACATAAAGCATTAGTAAAGAAGCACCAGAAACTCCTTTGCCCTTTTCAGTAAGAATCTACCTCTTACTCTCTTGTCAGCAGAGTTATCCTACCTTGTGCTTTAAATCGGGTCAACACAAGAACGTGGCGTGCTTGCAAAATTCTACATGCGCCTCTGTAGCCTTTAGTGATTGGTGCAGCAGAAAAAGGAGATGTTGTCTGTCCGTCCAGTAACAGCCTCCAGGGGTCAAGTTCCTCAGACATTCCTGATCTTTGCAGGACATTCCTGCTCCGCCAACGCTGGCTGTCCAGAAATAACAGCATTGAGACACAAACACACACACTTACATAGTTTTACTGTACACATAACATCTGAGTAATATGGAAACAAACATATTTTGCTCCCTAAGGGTAAGTTCTGTCTAGACACAAAGGGCAAACAAACAATATCACTCAAAAAGCAGCTTAATTCAGTGTTTGTGTGCTCGGTGCTGTTATGACTGGGGTATAAATACTGGGTGAGGAATGGCGCTGAGTCAGTGTTAGTTTTAGATTAGCTGGGAAAATGTTTTCTCTTTTTTTAAATCTACTTTTCAAACGTTTTCTTCTCGTTCAGGCCTTGGTCCATCCTCTCTCCACCAGGCTCTCCCCCAAGGTTACCCCCCCTCTTTGCAGGGTTCAATGCCTCCTCCATACCAGTTAGCCCGGGACCCTCAATCTGGACAGTTAATCGTCATCCCCACTGAACACCTGCAACACTACGGTATGAAAGCCATTATCTTTATGTGCATATGAAATCTAAAGTATGGGGACATAAAGTTGGTGTGCCGATTTGATCACTTTTAGAATAACTATTTACTGTGTTGTAGCATAAATAAAAGCTTATCATTTTCATTTTGTGACAGATGTCAGTGTTGGTAATTAATGTAAAAAAGTGAGACCATTTCCAACAAGTTTGACAGCCTGCATATGTTTTTTGTCTGGATAGTGTGCCAAAGGTTTTGCTCTTTGCTGCTTTACAGCAAAATTAGGAAGTCTGTGATGCAATTTAGACACAAGTATTATATTCTATAAAGAGAAAACTAAAATTATTTCAGTATCAAAAGGGAGCAGTGAACCCCAACAGGTCTACTTTTTCTTCTGCTGCTCAAAAGATGTTGATTAGCTCCACTAATTTGAAAAGAAAATGAAATATATCCACATATTGAGTCAGCTGTAACATTAATCAATGTGTAATTAAGAGTGGGTTGAAAACTAGTTGACAAGCAAGAACAATAAATAACTTATAGTAATGGATAAATAGTTTAAACAGTTGGTAAACAGTAGAATAAGTTGCTAAAAGTGAATCGTTAAAATAATTAGCTAAATGTTATTATTTGAGAAAGTTGGCTAAAAGTATACATTGCAAAAGGATAGCTAAAAGCAAACAGTTGGAATAATAAGCTAAAAGTATAGTGGATAAAGTTAGTTTAAAGTTAAAGGTTAGAAAAGATTAGCTGAAAGCAAACCGTTGAAACAGTTAGCTGAACAGTCAGCTAAAAATAAACAGTTGAAACAGTTAGCTAAAAATAAACAGTTAAAATAGTTAGCTAGAAGTAAACAGTTAAAATAGTTAGCTAAAAGTAAACAGTTTAAACAGTTAGCTAAAAATAAACAGTTGAAACTGTTGGCTAAAAGTAACAGTTGAAACTGTTAGCTAAAGTAACAGTTGAAACAGCTAGCTAAAAGTAACAGTTGAAACAGCTAGCTAAAAGTTGACAGTTGAAACAGCTAGCTAAAAGTAACAGTTGAAACAGCTAGCTAAAAGTTGACAGTTGAAACAGCTAGCTAAAAGTAACAGTTGAAACAGTTAGCTAAAAGTAACAGTTGAAACAGTTAGCTAAAAGTAACAGTTGAAACAGTTAGCTAAAAGTAACAGTTGAAACAGTTAGTTGACAAACAGTTAGTTAAAAGTAACAGTTGAAACAGTTAGCTAAAAGTTGACAGTTGAAACAGCTAGCTAAAAGTAACAGTTGAAACAGTTAGCTAAAAGTAACAGTTGAAACAGTTAGCTAAAAGTAACAGTTGAAACAGCTAGCTAAAAGTAACAGTTGAAACAGCTAGCTAAAAGTTGACAGTTGAAACAGCTAGCTAAAAGTAACAGTTGAAACAGTTAGTTGACAAACAGTTAGTTAAAAGTAACAGTTGAAACAGTTAGTTGACAAACAGTTAGCTAAAAGTTGACAGTTGAAACAGTTAGCTAAATAGTTAACAGTTAAAATAGTTGGCTTCAAGTAAACAGTTGAAACAGTTGGCTAAACATAAATAGTTTAAACAGTTAGCTCAACAGTTGAAACTGTTGGTAATCGGTAAAGTAAACCGTTGAAATGGTTAGCTGAAAGTAATGAATAAATAGTTTAAACATCAGTGCTGTTGGTGTAGTTCATGTGACAGGGGAACATCTCACAAAAGATGTTGGGCAATAGAAAATGGATGTTTGTCCTTCTTCTATAAGGTTGTGGAAGACAACCACCATCATTTCTTCATCCTTAATATGAAAGAGGTAATGACAAAGAAGGCTACTTTAACTTTTCCCTCTCCATGGCTGTGCAGGAGGTGATGTTATGGACCGTGGAGGCCCGGTGTGGCCGGGTGTTTACGGTACGAGCAGCTCCCTGCAACACGCTGCCCAGCTCCAGCTGCTCTCTCAGCAGCAGATGCTCCGGCAACAGGAGCTGCTGATGATCCAGCAGCACACAGCGCAGGTCCTGGAGCTGCAGAGGAACGCACAGCTAGTTGTAAGTAGACTTTGTGTCGTTAAATGGTATCAACAACAACCATACATTATTCAAACAACTCCATACATTTACCCACCTGTCCATGTAGACATCCATCTCCATATTCAACACAAACATAAAACACAGCAGTCCTGCAGCTGTATGAGACTTTTATGTGCATATATATCCTTCCTACACACATCACATAAATAATAAAAATGCACATATCCTGGCTGTGTAGAGGAACAGTGAGCTACAAGTGAGGCAGAAAATATTGAATATACACATAAACCCAGATGTTATGACTTGGTGAAGAATTACATAAAGTCAACAAAGATCAAAAACAACAATCCCCCCACAAATCTCAATACTCTACGTCCCTACTTTGTTTGGCATTAAGCCAAAAAACCCACTGAAGTCACATATATATTTTAAATTTGAAAGTACAAATTCTGTTATTTCTCAGAGATGTTCAATTCACACATATTTATGCAGTGGTGCAAGAAGTAGTGAAAGCAGAAATACTACAGTGTAAAAATACTTGGTTACAAGTCCTGCATTTATAATCTAACAAAAGTATTGGCATTCAAATATACTTCAAGTACTTATGTCCCATTTTAGAATCAGGTATGTTAAATTACATGATTGTTTTTGATGCTCTTAAAGCTGGAGCTACTTTTATTTACTTATAAAGTATCATTTGACATTCAATAAGAGCACTCATGAACTGCAGCTGCAAAACAACACACACTCCGGGAAGTGTAAGCAATGTAAACCAACACTGATATGAATAAGGTTGTGACATCCCCTGTGTTTCAGGAGCGATTTAAGGCTAGCGAGCACCGGCCGGAGATGGAAGACAAAGCAGACAAACGTCACTCCGACCCCAAACCCCGGCGTTCCTCCATATCTTCCCCGTCTCCCTCACCCATCCTGCATCCCCGCAAACTTCCTCCTCACTCTCGCTCGCCCACCCCGTCCACCTCCTCTCTCACTCCGCTGCCTCCACTCCCCTCGCCAGTGACTGCCCTGAAGTCAGAGGAAGGCGGGCATAGAGTTTTGTCCCATCCGCCTACGCCCCTCCCTCACCCGCCTTCCCCACAATCAGCCTCTCCTCCCCCGTCCTCCCCGCGGCGGCCTAAACTGGAGGAGGGGGAGGTTGGACGGAGGGTTCAGAGAGAGGGACTGAAGCCGGCCTCTGCTTCCTTTCAAGGCGTCTACTCTGGTGAGTGTGGAGGAAGCTAACAACTGAACATACCTGTAGGAGCCATTTAACTGAGTTTATTATATACGTTTTGTTTTTATTGTTTAACATGTCTTGTTTTATTAGTATGCATGGCCTACAGATATTATTTGTTGAATATTTACCTACTCACCTTAGTTGTTTACGCCCCCAAATATATTTGTTGACACCCCTTTATTTACTATAGTATGTCTGTTTATGGGGAAGGGGTTGGATTTAGACGGGGGAAGGTAAACCAGTTCCACCACACACAGCAGACACACTGAGAAGAAGAGGTGTATGCTGCAATGCATAAATAAATGGATTCATCTTGACAAAATGGATTATGGTTCTGGATTATTTGTGTGTTGAAATCACACCCTGTATGTTGGAGGTGGCTGCTCTCGAAACTTTTAAGCCACAATACCTCTCGAGAGACCTGTGCATAAAATTGGTAATTCTAATTTCTGTATTTCTGCTTTACTGTTACAGATCTCCCTCCAGGTTACCCTTACCAGTCCATCACCGCCCCATTTGGCTCACCTTTCCCCCCATATCACATCCCAGCACCCTCAGGGGCAAACACAGAAGTCGTCCCACCTCACCGCTCCCGATCTCCTTCCTCTGCTGCCCCTTTGCCCTCAGCCCACCTCCATCCGAGGCTGCAGGACACAGACATTAAGCCCCCAAAACACACCAGATCTTTCCTGAAGCAGGAACCAGGCGTGGAGCAACCTCCGCTCGACACGAGGCCCGATCCTCTGGGTGCTCTTCATCGAAGCTGCAGCCCTGCTCCCTCCAGAGAGGAAGCCCGGGAAACACAGAAGCTACAGACGCTAACTCCTCGTATCCCTAGCCCTCCATTGCTACAAAGGGAAAGACTGCAAGGAATAAGAGAGGAAGACAAGGAAGGAGGGCAAATCAAAATGGAGGTGTCGTCTTATTCTTGTCAGGCCACATATGGCCTGCCTCCTGAGTCTGAGCCCAAACCAGATGTCATGAAGGATCCAGAACATTATCCATCATGCGTCGCTGCAGAGGAGTTACAACATATCACCAGCGCAGGGTGTGAACAAGAACAGCCACACGCTCCCATCAACTCACACGCTCCCATCAACTCACACGCTCCCATCAACTCACACGCTCCCATCAACTCACACACTCCCAGTCAGAAAGAAAGTGTCACTGAAACTCCCGTTTATCATCCGTCCGCTTCCAACTCGCCGATCCCGCTGACCGTCGACCCTGAGGATCCCATGGCGGGGATGTTCGCCCTGCTGGCAGCCAGTGAAATAGCCCAGGCTCGACCAAGAACTCCACCCGCTCCAACACTCTTACCGCAGATAGAAATCCACTCGTTGGGTGTGGATTGCAGCGGTGCCGGTGCTCTGGAGATGGTGGCGCTGGAGGGGATGGCCCTGCTCAGCCAAATGGCTCAGAGGGAGATGGAGCAAATCAGCATGGAGCAAGGTGAGGAAATATGAAGGAAACTGGGGCCAGGCTTTATGGAGAAAATCAAATATCACAATATTTCGGATGCAATATCAATCAATCAATTAGTGTTTATTTATATAGCCCAATATCACAAATGTTACATTTGTCTCAGTGGACTTCACAGTTTGTACAGAATATCAGTATGACAATACGACACCCTATTCTATATTCTCTAATGTTTTATTATCTCAATATCTATATTATAGGATTGATCATTGTTTTTTTTAAACTGGTTTTGCAAATGCGATATGATTGGCGATATTGGATTGTGTTAAACATTTGAGGATCAGTATCAGCAAGACTTTTAAGTGTACCACAATACTTCATCCAAATATTTTCACAGATTCCTGATCATTACAGATGCTGCAATTCTGGATATTTCTCTCGCCTATATTTCGATTTTGATCATATTTAATGAGTTATGCAGCCCTTTCTAATAGTCTTTCCAACTCTGTTATATTCTCTAATGTTTTATTATCCTCTGCCTCCCATTCAGATCTGACATTAGAGGGTCTGGACGGCCTTCTTGAAGCAAGCCGGCAGATTCTGTTGGAGGCGATCGAGAAGCAGTCGCACATCGACCTACCCAGAACGCTGGACCCCAACAAGAAGTACAGCTGGAGGCAGAGGAAGGAGCCGGTGAGATGAATAAAAAATGACTTGGGACGCCCAGAGATGGAATAAAGTATAACATGCACTGATACATTTTCTCTCCTCTGTGCAGCTGTACAGTAAAATGTCTGTGGACGTGCTGGATGCCGTGGAGGTGGAATATCGCGTTCACCTGGCCGAGCTGCAGAAGACTTACAAGGAGAAGCAGAGAGATCTGACCAAGCTGCAGAGACGCAGAGACAAACGGTGAGCTGACGCAAAAACACACACAAGATGAATTCATTCCACACTGCTGCTATTAGTCTATTTTCCATCTCATAGAGTCCTATTGTGAACGCAGACATGTCGAGTACTCAGGTGGAAATATCTCATAAATAAAGGTCCAGAAATTGTCTATCTGATAATACAGAGCCACACAGTAAGTTGTAAATCAAAACATATTATTGTGTTATGAAACAGTTAGCTAAAAGTAACAGTTGAAACGGTTAGCTAAAAGTAACAGTTGAAACGGTTAGCTAAAAGTAACAGTTGAAACGGTTAGCTAAAAGTAAAAGTTGACAGTTGAGATGGTTAGCTAAAAGTAACAGTTGAAACGGTTAGCTAAAAGTTGACAGTTGAGATGGTTAGCTAAAAGTAACAGTTGAGATGGTTAGCTAAAAGTAACAGTTGAGAAGGTTAGCTAAAAGTAACAGTTGAGACGGTTAGCTAAAAGTTGTAACAGTTGAGATGGTTAGCTAAAAGTAACAGTTGAGATGGTTAGCTAAAAGTTGACAGTTGAGATGGTTAGCTAAAAGTAACAGTTGAAGACGGTTAGCTAAAAGTTGACAGTTGAGATGGTTAGCTAAAAGTAACAGTTAAGAAGGTTAGCTAAAAGTAACAGTTGAAACAGTTAGCTAAAAGTTGACAGTTGAGATGGTTAGCTAAAAGTAACAGTTGAAACAGTTAGCTAAAAGTAACAGTTGAAACAGTTAGCTAAAAGTTGACAGTTGAGACAGGTTATTTACTCAGTGCAATGCAGTTATCATTATAATAATACAATTATTAATACTTTTTTGCAAAAAGTAACAGTTGAAACAGTTAGCTAAAATTAACAGTAGAAACAGTTAGTTGACAGTTGAAACGGTTAGCTAAAAGTTGACAGTTGAAACAGTTAGTTGACAGTTGAAACAGTTAGCTAAAATGTAACAGTTGAACAGTAAGTTGTAAATTAAAACATATCATTGTGTTATGTGGGAAAGAAGGACTCTATCATGTTTAATACACTTGAATAAGCAAAACTCAATAAAAGGACATTTCTGTCGATCTAATTTTAACATTTCTAATACAGTACACCAAAGTGTTATGTTAGAAATGTTAAGTAGGGGTCCCCAGCAATTAGAAACTGCCGGATGCTAACTTGCACATGTTGGGCAATTTGCACATTTATCATAAGTTGTGTTAATTTGCATTAATTAGCGATATAGCCTATGCAGACAATGGTTTTAAGAAAAGGCTTTTGCCGATTTGGACAACTTTGGAGTGGTTTTGAGGATGCTGAATCCATTTCTGACATTTTAGGAATCTAAATGTGCAGTTTATATTGATACTCACACACTAAGTTCTACACCCCAGACAAACACACACTTATATCCTCTTTAATGTATGTTTCAGTGAGCGGCAGCAGCACGAGGACGAGAGGCGGAGTCTGACCCGACGGGGCAGAGGGCGACCCCGTAAGAGGAAACATTTAACGACACCGACCAAACTGGACAGCAGGCCTGGAAAGTGAGTCACACCTCCATCTTTATTTGCATGTTTGTTTTTTTCTGTCTGTTTGTTGTTTCCCTGTAAAAACAACTCTCTGGGTGTTTCAGGGTGGGTAGGACAGTGCAATACTCCGAGGACTCTGAAGCCGGGGAGGGACAGAGGAAAAGGTTCAGGGTCTCCAGAGAAGAAGAAGAGGAGGCAGAGGCAGCGATCGGAGGAGTGAAGATGAAGAAGAAGAAGAAAAAGAAGAAGAAGAGCTGGAACGACCAGGAGCCGTCCACCAGTCACGCTCTGGAGGTAAGACGCTGTCGAGTTCTTTTTTAGGATTTCGCTCAATGTTATCCTGAAATATGAAAGTCTGCGTGACAACAGAGGAATAATCGCATAACTTAATTACTTTTAACTTGTCTTTACTTAAAGGTGGCGTAGGTAATTCACTTCAGAAACACTTTTTGTTATATTCCATGGAATGCTCTTAACATCCCGATAGCAATGAATAAATTAAATGCTTTGACCATAAATACATTAAAATATCTCATCTGGTGAAGCCGTGGCGCTGTAAAAAGCACGACCAATCATCTGAGCCGGCCCGGCTAAAGTAACTGGATGGCCTACCTGCCTGTCAGCCTTCCATCTGTGCACAAACTTATCTCGTGCCCTCATTGGTCATGTGCGCGTTCGTGTGTGTTGGAGGAGGGGCTCTGTAAGGAAGGGGCAGATTTTTTTCGGCTTTGTATTTTCAAATTCTAGCGCACTCGAGCTGGTTTCTCCATTCTTACCTACCCCACCTTTAAGTCTTATAGACAGTTTTTGACTTTTGTAGACGGGTCAATTTGTTGATTTTCAGGGAAAAGTGATAGCCACAGCCATTATTAACATTTTCATGTAATTTAATTTGTCAAAGAAATAACCCATTCAACATTTCTGAAATATCAGTTATCATATTTCAAATCTCTAAATCTATTTAAGACAGCCCTTTTAAAAAGAACATTATTAAATACATTACTACATTTTTTTTTAAACTCAGGTTTCTGGGATTAAAAAGTCGAAACAAATAATACATTAAAAATTATTATTATTTTTGTTACTATCTTTTATATTGACTTTTGACCTCACAGTGTGTTTTATTTTTGTCCGCAGTGTTGCTCCATGTTTCAGATTTAATTTACTAAGTGTGTTTTTGTGTTATTTGTCAGGTGTTGAAGTCGAAGCGTGGCCACGTGTGCGAGCAGGAGCAGCTGGCCTCAGATCTGGACAGAGCTCTGTCGCTCTCGCAGCTCGGATCACTCGCAGCTTCTCATAAACTCAGCTCCAAATCAGACAAGTCGAAGCTCAAGTCTGGGGAAAGTCGGATGAAGGAGCGCAGCGTCCACCCGTCCGCTAAGGCTGGGAAACACAACATGGCCACCAAGGTTTCCTCTTCGGACAGCGCCCTGAAAGTGAAAGGTCAGAAGGAGACGACGACGACGACTTTGTTCTCTCACGTGAGATCAGAGCTCAGCAGCTGCTCCAACAGTGAGTACCTGGAGACCAGAGATCTGAAATAACTGCTTATTAAGACCAATGCTGGCAGAGATACGGTTAATGGTTGTTGGAAAATGTTGGATTTTCAACATAATCTGCTGTTTGATCTACATAATAACTTATCCAAACAGTCTTAAATATTTTAAATTTCACAGTCCCGCCTTTTAGATACATTTTTGGGTGTTTCTTGCGTCTCACAACGGATGTCGAGCGAACTGGAGATAGCTGAGCAATTAATAATCACAATCACAATCAAAACATGCTATTATAGTTCATAGGAACAGCTGGTAAAATTAGTTATACAATATAAATCGATTGCTTTAGGATTTCTGTAAAGTAAATCTTTCACAATTTCATTTAACGTAAGGCTTTGAGAATCTGGACATTATTGATACCTTGAAATGCTTGAGTTTTTTTATTCTTAAAAAGCTGTTTAACCCCTGAATAATTGACCATAATAGAACCCATTCCTGATGGTGTCGAAGTGTGTTTGCATGATTCATTAACCGTCCTCTCTCTGCACCAGACTCAGACTCAGAGGATCTCACTTCTTCTGCTCGAGGGGGCTGGCCCTCTCTCTCAGGGATGCGCTCCCACGAAAACCCGACCAGGAAGAGGCCGACGTCACCCCCGCCGTCCGGCCTGAAATCCCAGAAGAAGAAACACAAGCACTTATCTCTGCTGCTGGAGGAGGCCGGCCTCAGCTCCTCCGACGACTCCTTCGACCAAGGTTACTGAGCCAATCTTATCAGAAACGCAGCTTGTGTCTCTGTTCGCGTCTCGACTGTGCTTTAGCTCGACCATCTCTACCTCTCTTGCTGCTGTTGCCTTTTGTTTTTTTTAAAGAGTATTTCTATGGTGTTGTTTTTGTTGTTTTTTTACATTGCCTGGATTGCAAAACCAGTTTTTTTGTAGCATTTTGTATATTGAAAAATTGTGTGAATTGTGAGAAAAAGTTGTATTGCAGTTTTGGTACCTATAAGCTTTATTAAAGGTGTTGATCTGATTGGCACAGAAAGCGAAGCGCTGTGGTCCTTGTGTCTGCTTCATCTGTCTGTCTGTCTCCGTCAGTGTGCAGCTCACATCCTGTACACTGCTCTGTTCCTCAAATATCCCTTCAGTCCTGGAATCCAAAAAATTAAAAATGTAGAAGACTTATTTCACAGCAGCTGAATCTGAGGGGACGGGTATTTATTTCCTGGTTAGTTTACATGGTCAAAAAAAAAGTAAAATTTTTGTGGATTTTTAAGGTAAATTAATGGAATTTTAAAGCAGTTTTTTGTGGATATTTTTTTAAAACTAAATTTATAGATTTTAAAAATAATTGTTGTGGATTTTTCAGGTAAATTTACATCAGATTAAGTGTTTTTTTTGTTTTTTTTTAACAATGTGGTCTATTTTCTCAATGTTGTGTGGGAAATAAAATCTACTCATTCTAAACTTCTTGACAGCACCAATCAAATAACACGCTGGGGATATTTGGATAATAGAGCCCCTCCTCTGTCTACTAAACCTTCAAATAACCCTTCTCCCTTTACGTTGCTCTCTCCGACCCCTTGCTCTGTCCTCTCACCTGTCCCTCCCCCCTTCCTTACCCATGATGCTTTGCGTGTCTCTCCGCCTGTTTCCATGTGCTTTGTGCTGCTGCGACATTACAGAAGCTTGGCAAGGACTAGCGCAGCCGTGAGCCTATGCTACTTCGCTGCGGCTAAAGCTAATGCTAATGCTAGGCTGAGCTACGGCTAGGCTGCGCTCTGGCCGCTGCCCCGCCCCTGCCTGAGGCCACACCCCTGTCACCTGCTCTGTAAGTAGGACGGTCCCCTCCCTCTATTCCTCATCCACCGCTAACATGGACCACGCTAAAATTACATTTATTTTTTGTTCTCACAAATTAAAACTTTTTTAATGGGAGCCATGGTTACTTCCACTTTACCAACGGTTTTTCTTCTTATGTAAAAGTTTACGGGAAGATGTAAAAGAGGATGTAACCATGGTAACTCGTAAACTACATCATCATACCAAGGGGCCTCACAGGGCTGTCCTCTCAGTGCCTGCCTGTTTTGTTTTGTCTGCCTGCTTCTGTTAACACATCGTGGATCGACAGTACAACAAACACTTCAGATGTAGCTCCGAAGTTTCACCCGAGAGTTTGAAATTATTTTATTTTATATTCTGGTCTGGATCATCAACAAATGAAACAATTGATTTACTTAAATAAGTATTGTTTTGGTTAAAGAGGACACCGGTCTCCTTAAAATGACATTCACATATAATTAAACAGCTTTAACTAGTTTTAGAGAGACATTTTTTTTTCTTTCTGTTTTATACACATGGCTAACGTAATGGGTTGAAACAAAACAAAAAGCCAAGACATTTTTTTTATAAAGTCAGTAAAAATCTATGATTTGACTTAAAATAAGTACATTTGTTATATAACTTGAGCCGCATACAGAATTGCATACAAAACAGATTTTGGTTTCAAACGGGACACAAATAACATTCACGAAATAAAGTCCTCTGTTTACCTTTTTTACTTTTTTTAATTCGGGATAAAATACCTTCTTCTGAAATCAATATTTTACAATTTAGATTCAATATATGTGAATGTAATTTTTGGAGCGAAGACTCACAGATATCACTACTCACTTCTGTACACTTCGCTAACTTCTCACCAGAGAGGGCAGCAAAACACGGACTGTACCTGGTGTAACCTTTTATTAAAAACCTTTGTAAACACACAATATTGCTAATCCTATGAAAGCAATTATATGCTTTAATATAATAAATAAAACATATGTTGTTGTACTGTGCATCCACCCACAATGTTAACACCCTTTAACCCTTGAGGAGACGCTCCTCCTGCTGCTATCGAGCTAACTGCTAACTCCTAACTCCTGCAACAGCTAACCAGTGCTTCAGTGTATAAATGCATCTACATGTGTGTGTTGTCTGTGTGTGTGCCTCTGCCTTTTTGTGTGCTCTTCTGGCCTGTTAGACATAAAAGGACGAAGGAAGCAGCTTTTCTCTCTGTCACTTTCTCTGAGGGGTTTCGTTTAAATAATAAATGAGACCTGAGTCAGCTCACAGGGTCTCAGCAGCTGTGTGTGTGTGTGTGAGAGCGTGGCTAATGCATGTATGTGGTAAATGAGCGTTTCTGTACCTTGCTTACACAGCATTACGTGGTGAATGCAGGCGGTGGATTGGACAGTCGTTGTCCTTTCTCTTCACTCATTTCTTTGATTAGTGTGTGTGTCCTTCTACACGGGGCTTAAATCAGTTTTTTAAATTTACTTTAGAAAGGATATAGGTCGATAATTTATCTTCCGTTATTTCATCTCCTCAGTGGTGCAGACTTTGTGTCAGTAGGAAGTGATTTGACCTTTGACCCCTGTGCTGCTGCAGACACGTTCATCCCTGAAAAGCTAACAGTCTTTTCTCTGAAACAGAATCCTCGGAGGACGAAGAGGACTACGAGGATTTGAGCGGGCTGGGTCTGCTGGCCCGGTTCGCCGCGAGCGCGACCCCCGTCCCTCCCACGCCTCCGAGCCTCCTGTACGACGGCAAACACCGCAGCAGGCTAAGCACTCTGGGTAAAAACACAGCAGACACAAAAGCATTGTGAATATAACATTACATTCATTTAGCGTCTATCCAAAGGGACTTAGAAAAAGTGCAATAAACCATGAAGATACAAACTGGTGCATTAGTTCAAAATGAGCTGAATATTTTAAAGGTCCCCTATCATACTGTTTTTCATCAATATATTATAGGTCTCAGATATACACAGAGCCTGTCTCTGATTGGCTGAAACACCAAACGGATCATTGCAGCATTACCCATAATGCCCTCTGTTTCAGCCCTGTTTCCAAAGTGCTGATTCTCTGTCTTGTTACTTTAGATGAAAATAAGGAGCCCCTCCCCACGCCCCTCTGAGAGAGATTTGGTTACAAAAAACTCAATGGAGCTCTAGGAGGAGATTCGTGGTGTAAGTAGGGGGGGGGGGGGTTACCTTGGTTGCTGATTGGCTAATGGTTACACAAGCCAACACATCGTTATGACATCATAAAGTGGCCAAAATCTGATCAGCTCATTTTCAGACAGGTTTTTATATAAATGGATCAGGACAAAAAGAGAGAGAAGCTTTTTTCCTGAAACTTTCAGGATGTCTTTGCACAGAGGGGACACATGTTGATGTGGAAGAGACATGAAGAAGAGAGGACACATGTTGATGTAGAAGAGACATGAAGAAGAGGGGACACATGTTGATGTAGAAGAGACATGGAGAAGAGGGGACACATGTTGATGTAGAAGAGACATGAAGAAGAGGGGACACATGTTGATGTAGAAGAGACATGGAGAAGAGGGGACACATGTTGATGTAGAAGAGACATGAAGAAGAGAGGACACATGTTGATGTAGAAGAGACATGGAGAAGAGGGGACACATGTTGATGTAGAAGAGACATGGAGAAGAGGGGACACATGTTGATGTAGAAGAGACATGGAGAAGAGGGGACACATGTTGATGTAGAAGAGACATGGAGAAGAGAGGACACATGTTGATGTAGAAGAGACATGAAGAAGTGGATTTTGCATAATAGGTGACCTTTAAAGCAATACAACTTTTTATTTTGTATAAAGTAAATATAAAGGGTATTTCTGTGCAAATAAACTAAACTAATATGGATAATGTTTTTGTGGAAGTTGCTCAACAAATAGAAAAGTAGAGAAAAAAAACAATGATCATTTTTATATTTAAGTCTGTCTTTGCATACACTCCCCTGACAGCTAGTCTAGGATGATATCATGATTAGAAATAACATTGAGAAAAAGCCTTAAAGTCTGGTTAAAAAAATAGAAAAACAGACGTTGGCCTGAGATTAAAAGCCTGATATATTTAATCTGGGAAAAACACAACATGTACAAATGGGTCATGTGTATATAAACCAAATAATATTGATAATATTTCTTGTGGAAAGAAGGAAAAAAACAATGCAAACTGAAGAAAAACACAAGTTTCATTATTATATTCAACCAACATTCGTAGAAGTATTTTCTTTGCTCACACACTCTTCTGCTTTTACTCATTTCACACACTCCCCCGACAGCTTCACGTGCTGTAATTGAGTTTTTCTTATTTGCGGTTGAGCAGGTCCATCGAGCGTTTGTTCAGGATTATTTTATTGATTCCTGGTTAAATATTAATTTATGCCTAATTGTCTCAGCAGGGTGAACGTAATGATTCACTTTTAAATTATTTATGAGTTTGAAATTGATCAATAGTCCTATTTACAGGGTTATTGATTTTAGCGAATATGAAACCTGAGTTTATTACTGCCTGCAAGTTTCTTTTCTGCAGTGTACATGTGAGTATATTATATGTTGCAGAGATGACAGAAATAATACTTTAATTTAGAAAAAGTAAAATTACATTGGTCCTAAAAGACTCAATTAAAAAGTAAAAAACCTGAATCAAAATGTCATTTAAGTAGAAATACAAAAGTATGATCAGCTAAATGTACTCAATATGCACAATAGCCCTACAAATATATTAAAGGTCACCTATCATGCTATTTTTAGGCAATAGCATGGGTCTCAGATATATAGAAATATATAAAAAACATGTCTATGAAGTGTTTTTCTCAAAATACCAAACAGATCACCCATTCTAGCCATGCCTCATATCCCTCTATTTCACTTCCTGTTTCAAAAGTGCTGATTTTGGGTATAAAGCTTTAAAAAAAAAAATTATGGAGGGGTCTGAGCTCATGCGAGACCCGGCAGCTACCGTCTAAACTAAATACTGCCGTGATGAAACGCCATATCATGGATTATCAAGGATTCTTTCTGAAACAGTATGGAGCTCAGAGGCTTTCTCTCTTGCCGGTTATACCACAAGCTGAGTTCCTTTTTATTTCCTGCTTCTTCACACACATGCTCTCCAGTACAGGTTAGCTCTGAGTGTTAGCGATGCTAATGTAAACACCGACCATATTACGTCCAAAACAGTCGGGCATTGTTTCTGATAGCAACTTTCTGATAGGGCCGTGGGTCCACATTTCAGATATTGCGTCATATCGGACGCAAATCTGGATCAGCTCCGTTGTTCCCCCGTTTTTAGAGATTTGGGTACGGAGGAAAAGAGAGAGGGTTTTATTTTCTGACGCTGCGTGAGTTCCCCGACTCACCGGGGACACATCTTTATGTAGAGAAGACATCAGAAAGTGCATTTTGCATGATA
>NW_011360854.1:29801-48390 GCF_000735185.1 Notothenia coriiceps | reverse complement strand
GTGAGTGTGAGTGTGTGTGTGTGTGTGTGTGTGTGTGTGTGTGTGTGTGTGTGTGTGTGTGTGAGAGAGTGAGCCAGCAGGGTTTCCCAGTCCTTCAGTCACTGCAGCACTCCCCTGCTGCCTGTGTCGTGTCGCTGACAAGAAAGGACAACTGCAGGCAGTCTGGCCTGTGTGTGTGTGTAAAGATGTAAATGTGTCCAGTACATCCTCAGTGCAGTGATACATATGCATGCTTTCAGCAGAAGAAGAAGCTGAAGGAGTCTCCGGTGAGTCCGGCTCCCCTCTGCAGCCTCTCAGACCCTCCTCCTCTTCCTCCTCCTCCTCCTCCTCTTCCTCCTCTGAGCCTCAGCCCGCAACGCAAGAGCCAACCCAAAGCCAGACCCAAACCCAGAGAGGTCAGTGAGAATCTGCGGAGTCATCAAGGATGTGAACCTAACCCTTTTGCCTTTCTTTTAGGCTTTATTACGTCTAACAATAACTGCAATAAAAAAACGACATATCCACACTCTTTTGCTTTGTATCTATACAATAATAAAAACACATTTGAAGACAAGGATCCAGATCTATAGTCTGATATAGAATGCATGACTTTAGGCTTCAATAGCCAGGGGATTAACACTTTCATTTGACTTGTTTAGACCTATTATACAAGCTGAGTTCAAAATTGTATTAAAAAGAAAACGTCATCCCGTGCCAAATGCATTAACAGCCTAATTGATTGAAAAATAAAAAAATGTCCCCAATGAGGCGCAAGGGTTAATTATCCTGGCAAGAACAAAATTGGAACATTTAAGTGATGTTCCCTAAATGTGCACACATCCATTTTACCTTCTATGTGTCAGACACACACACACACACACACACACACACACACACACACACACACACACACACACACACACACACACACACACACACACACACACACACACAGTGACAATACGTGTGGAGGTTGATATCTGCTGCTGTAATTAACACTGATCTGTTGGTGAGAGAAGAAGTGAACCTCTCAGAGAGTGTGATTTCTGCGCTCCATCTGCCACCAACACACTGCAGCTTGTTTTGGAAACACTACAGGCAGCCGGAGTGTGTGTGCAGAGTTCTTGGTGGTGGCAGAACATCAGATAAAGAAGATTGTGTATAAAACAGCATAAGCGTTGTAATATGTTGCCGTTTTATCTTTGGAAAGTTTGCGGTGTGTCTGGTGGTTTGGTGAGCGGCAATAAATGAACTTTAAATAGCAGTAGTAGAGAAACAAATACAAAAAAAGGCTTCAGTTTTTCAATGGAGCAAAGCACATCCATGTTTTATCATTAGTCTAAGATGCCTAGTTTAAAAAATATAGCTTGTATTAGAATATTTTACTGCAAAAAAGAGTTGTTTTGTTTGGATCCTAACAAAAAATTGTGAAAATGTAGATCTCTCCTAAGGGGAACGTATCTGCTTTATCGCACTTATCTCCGGAAATAAAGATCAAAATATCACTAAACTTGTACGAGATGTTTCCTGATAGACATTGTATATAATAAACCCAATACTTCATCAATACCTTTGACCATATTTTGAATATATACACTTTAACACACATTAATTAATGGCGGAAATGGAATACAGGAGCCCCTTCCAAAAGAAAAGTTTAAAATTATATATTTTCTAAGATTTGACTTATTGTCGATTTGTTGGATCTTTACTGCTAGGAAATGAAAGCCTTTGTGTGTTTTCTCTGCAGCCTTCCAGAGGGGCGGTGAGCCGGCTGATGGAGAGCATGGCGGCGGACGAGGACTTCGAGCCGAACCAGGACAGCAGCTTCAGCGAAGACGAACTGGTCACACCGCGAAGCAACAGCGTGTCGGAGAGGGTCTCCACACCGGGTCAGTACACACACAAGAAGACAAGGAATAATAGATATTAACAGCTTCAGCTAACAAACAATAGTCAGTTCTACTGCAATGGCTGAACAACAGCTGTGCACGGAGACAGTAGTGTAACTTAAAATTAGGGAATACTGTGTTCCCTTTAGTATTTACTTCCTGTCTGTCTTCTTCGGCTGTTCCCTTTAGTGTTTACTTCCTGTCTGTCTTCTTCGGCTGTTCCCTTTAGTGTTTACTTCCTGTCTGTCTTCTTCGGCTGTTCCCTTTAGTGTTTACTTCCTGTCTCTCTTCTTCGGCTGTTCCCTTTAGTGTTTACTTCCTGTCTATCTTCTTCGGCTGTTCCCTTTCGTGTTTACTTCCTGTCTGTCTTCATCTGCTGATTTCTCTCGTGTTCAGTGTTTTATCCTCTTTCCGGCTCTTGTTCTGTTTACTTGTCCTCGTTTCCTTTGTCCAGCGTGTTTTGCTCTTCTCAAATATGAAAATAAATATTATAAACACAGTTATTTGACAGACTTACAGAAACTAGTGTGTTTTTTTTGGCCACTGCTGATGTTAAAGTGACCCAACTTCTTTGTGCAGATTGATATGACTGCACATAGTCCCTTAGTCAGAGCAGCCGTAGCAGATTTTGAGATTTTTTTTAAATAACCGACCGCTAAATGTGATCAACCAATCAGGAGGCAGTTTTCATGAACAATATGCTTATATACCGCATGGCTCTGTTGTGTTCAGCTCCGGTGCAGTGCGTGTTGGATAAGGACTCGCTGGTGGACGGACTCAAAGTTTTGATCCCGATGGACGACCAGCTCCTGTACGCGGGACACGTGAACACTGTACACTCCCCCGACATGTGAGTACACATCTCAACCTCAGAGGGTAAAACAAAAAGACGCAGTGGAGCACAGGGATTGATGTGCAGCCTTTAATAGTGGACACACACATCTGGTGGCACTATTAAAAGCAGCAAATCAATCAGTGTGCTCCAATTTTGGTTCCAGCTGAAGTTTAGTGTCCTTGATTTTAGCAGTACCTGATTTAGCTGCACGCGCGCTTGGAAAGCCACCAGAGAATAAAAGTAAAGGAGAGAATATTTGAGGCTCTCTCTGCAGGTGCGAACCACAGTTAAAAAGCTTTGATGATTGATCGAATGCTAAAATAAAGCTGAAACGATTAGCTGACTACTAATCCATTTTTTGATAAGCAATTATTCACTGAAGTAATTGTTCATGTCAGAAAGAAAGCTTTCAGCCTCTCAAATATGGAGTTGTACTGCCTTTCTCTTTTTTATGTCATTATGTTTTGCGCTGTCAAAACAAGACATTTCAAGCTAGGCCATTACCTAGCTTTTTTCCAGTCGTTGTGCTAAGCTAGGCTAACCAGCTGCGGGTTGCTTCATATTAACCATACAGTTACTCTTCTCATCTAACTCTGGGCATTAAAACATAGGCATGTTATCCCAAACAATGTCAAAGTATTCCTGTAAAACTGCACAAACCTGCATAAACATTTTATGACAAACATTAAAATCTAATGAGTGGCCTCATTAAAAGAAAACAAAACCCCCTGTTCAGACGGGATTAATATTCCAGGGGGGGATTCAGGTATTAACAGCGCTATGGTCTGAAAAGTATTAAATGACAAAGTACTGCAGTGTTTGTTAGTTATAAACGACACATCCCCCACCCCCCACGAAGCAGTCAGAATCCAGATACCGGTTTAGTGCTTTCCCTGGAAAATACACATGTACACTGCAGAGACAAACGTGAACTTTCCCACTGATTCCCAGACGTTTAACCCGTCCATTTCTCCACATTTCCTCCCTGCAGATACAGCGTGGTGGTGGAGGGGGAGCGAGGGAACCGACCACACATCTACTGCCTTGAACAACTGCTGCAGGAGGCTGTGAGTCAACACAAATCACATCTCTGTTTCTGGTGAAAACTGAAATGTGTAGCACTTGGAAAATAAAAGGATTGCATGCAGTGGGGAAAAATAACTCAGACCTTTTACTTGAGTACCAAAAAAAACGATTTTTGCCTCCAAATGAAAGTGAAGTGGAAATATATAAAGTAGCTTAAAATGGAAATACTAAAAAATGTACTTAATTATGGTCATTTATTTTATGTCTACGACGTAGTAACTTTCCACCGCTGGTTACATGCATGCGTAAAGGCTTGACCTGTGGAATAATGTATATGATTTTTGTGTGCAGATCATCGATGTGAAGCCTCCGTCTGTCCGTTACCTTCCTGAGGGAACACGCATTGCCGCCTACTGGAGCCAGCAGTACCGCTGCCTGTACCCCGGCTCCGTGGTCAACGGTACAGAGCCAGCATCACACACACACACACACGCACGCACGCACGCACGCACGCACGCACGCACGCACACGCGCGCGCGAACGAACGAACGATACAAAAGGGTTTGGGCCAGCTAGTAATGGGACCATATTTGGTATGGGTTTGTATTCTTATTTCCATTCAGTGAATGTAATTAGAATCAGATTGACTATTTATTGCATTGGGAATTTTTTTACTTTTTAAATTAAGAATAAATATATCAAAACACATGCTTAAAAAAGTTTTCCTTATCTCTACAAATGACTCAAAATCTAATTATAACACTTGAGTCTTTTTTTATTTTCACCCTTAACAGGAAGTTCAGATATCGACGAGAAGGATGATCTCATCACGGTGGAGTTTGATGACGGAGACACAGGACGCATCCCGCTCTCACACATCAGACTGCTGCCGCCTGACTACAAGATCCACTGTGAGTACACACACACACACACACACACACACACACACACACACACACACACACACACACACACACACACACACACACACACACACTATCATGTCTATATGTTTGCATGGTTGCTATTCGTGTGTTGATTGGCTTTAGGTGAAGTGTTTTCTCAGTACAGTGCCGCTATCTTAAAGCTATTCTGTTACACAGCTACTTTTTAAACAGCTGTGTGTGTATATACTATAAATACTATACCTAAACACTCTTCCTAAGTGTGTGTGTTGTCCACTTAAGCATGGTTCAGCAGTTGATGTCCACATCAACTACAGTGAGGAAATGATGTCCTCCTAAAGGAGAGAAACAACATGAAGCACCTTGCTGACAACAAATATATGTGTCTAGTACTCAAAACACCTTGTGATATTTCAGCCGTATTTCTCCGTGGGTGCTACTGTTGACTTTGGCAGAAGCTGGTGTAAATATGTTCCTTTTTGCCAGCAAGGTGCTTCTAACATTTAACGAAGGAGTGCACAGAGAAGACACAATCTGATCATTCAGAATTGAGAGGTTTGCAGGTAACAGACAAGAACACGCCTATATTCAGGTGCTGCTTTTCTTGTTAAGAAGCCTGAGTAGCTGCAGTCATGGGGAAAGCTTGAGAAATGTTAAAGGGGCCCTATAATGCTTTTTGAGGTTTACCCTTTCCTGAAGTGTGTTTATATTGGTTCATGTAAATAGTCTGCAAAGGCTAAAGTCCCAAACTTCCTTAAGCTTAGATTGGACTTCTTTGTTTACTTTTAACAATAGTTACTCCACTATGTAACACTCATGCTTATATTGGCTAGCGCTCCAACCAAGCCCCCATTAAGTGCGCCGGACTCTGAGGAAAATATTAGTTGTGGCCAAACGGCGGTACTACACTTCCGTATCAGTCGCTGGGCCCGGAAAGACTTTTTCCCATTGACTAACATTGGGAAAGAGACGTCTTTAAATCGTTGGATAATTTTTTTTNCTCTCTCAAAAGTTGGGCCATTTTGTCTTCATGCACCAATGAGCAGCTCTCATAGGAATGAATGAGGCCCCGTCTCCCACGCTGTATCCAGTTCTTATTATACATCCATGGCTCCAACACATTGTACATGATAGGCTAAGGGGCGGGACATCTCTAAGCGGTTGACAAGTCACAACAGAGCCAGCTAACTAATCAGAGCAGACTGGGCTCTGGTTTCAGACAGAGGGTGAAAAGAGGTGCTGCAGCACAGGCAGTATGAGAACAATAAAGAGCTTTGTGAACATTAAAGCATGGAGACATGTCCCAGTAGAGACACTACATACTGATATGAACCTGAACATCAGCAGAATATGTCCTCTTTAATGTCAAATGCTTAAATCTTCTGTTTTCCTCCAGGTGCCGAGCCGTCCCCTGCCCTGCTGGTGTCCAGCTGCTCCCGGAGGAGAGTCCGTAAATGCAGCAAAGAGAGCAAAGAGGCGGGAACAAAACCTGAAGATAGCGCTCCGAAGATCAAAGGGAAACCTGGTCGCAAACCCAAACCCAAACCAGGTGAGCAAACCGCTTCCTCCTCTCCTGCAGCTTCTCTTGCTTCATTTGGGCTTAACGCTTGACTTTTAGTACCATCATTATTCAACTCACTAATTGTTATTACCAGCCCACGACCCGCTGCTCATCCTGCTAATAGATGATACCCTCTGAGTCTAATTTCACTCGACTGTAATGCATCAGTGAAATCACCTGAAGGGACAACGAGTCTCTCAGAAGTGATTGAGATCTGTTAGAATAATCAAAAAGAGAAAAGGTAATGTTTCCTAAGGGAGGTAGAAATAAAAGAGGGGTTGCTTAGTAACACTGTACTGCCATCATGTTCGACTTTATTCCACAGAAGGTAACGCAAAGTGCTTCACAAACAAAAAATAAAGATAGTACCATGGTCCCCTTCCCTGGGAATAAATACCAAGTAACACATGACTTTGGGATTGCTAAAAACTCTCTTAAAAATCTGAATAAAATGTATAAATTAAATAAGAATATAAAAATGATTAAATACAAAGAAAATAATAATACAATAAAAATAAGAGTTAGTTGGGATTTGCTGCCTTTTTCTCTCCTTTGAGGAATTCAATAGCGGCTTTCACACCAAGCACTTTGCCGTACTTAGTACCCAGCACTTATAACCCCCATGGAACTAAGAGCCGATCGCGTTCACACCGGAATAAGTCCCTGAGGGAAGAATAGGCAAATGAAGCCGCTGACGTCACTTCTTCTTCTTCTGCTTTGGGTTTACTGGCAGGCCACAAACCACTTCACGGCGTATACTGCCACCCGCTGCTGGGACTCCCAGCAGCTTCTACTGAAGCCTTCCGAGTAAATCGCCAGAACGCCGACACCTCCTCATCTCCACCGCTCCCATGTTTTCTTTTGTGTTGCCATAAGTTAGTCTCTCTGCGTTGGTGCGTGGGGCTAATGCTAATGCTAATAATGCTAATGCCAGCAAATACAATGGCGGCTTCCAAAAACTTTTCCGAGTTTTACGGGACGTGGTTTGCAATTCGCCCAGCCAATCAGAAATTGGAACTTTGTTCTCCCCAGGATAGTACCACCTCTCTAGCAGGCACTAAAAATGGGGTAAAAGTTCTCATGAACTAAGTCTTTTTGGTGTGAACGCAAAATCCCAGGAACTATCGGAACTAAACAGGAAAAGTACTGGAAAAATACTCCGGTGTGAAAGCGCCTAATGGGACCAGTAAAGGACATCTCTGGCCAAATGTGTCAACACCTCGTATTAAAAAGAGATGTATTTCACATTAAGAGGACAATGTGTGCCCTACTTCTTCTCCATTTTTAGGAATACTGATAATAACATGCAGATTGTTGATGTCCTTATTCAAACTATTTATCATAAAGACCATTAAAGAAGTCAAATCAAACATGCTTTTCCATCGCCTTTAGATTAATCTTTTTAAAACATCAGACCCAAACAGAAATAGCTCCACGCTCAGAAGGATCTTTCATCAAGCATCTCGTACTTGACTGTGACTGTCATCTCTGTTGTCACTTTAATGAAGACCTCCGTTGTTGTCCAGAGTCTGTTCCTCTAACAAATGATGTGTTGTGTCTAATTTGCTGACGCTCGTCTTGTTTCTGCTGGCTAAGCAGTTCTTCAATGCAATGCTTTCATTTTTAGAGTCGTCTCCTTCATTTGTCTACTTTTCTCCGCACATCACTACAAAAGTCCCAGAGCCACCCCTTGCTTCAATTTATACACTTCATACTTCACCACGGGTAAAAAATGAAGAGGGAGGATCTTTTAAATATACATTCATACACACATATATACCCACTTGTACCAATGTTCACTTATACACATATACACGTACCTGTATACTTATACAAACATACAGTAAGCAGAACTGAAAATGATTGCAGGGAAAACATGCTCATTCTCTTGGCCGTGTTAAAGTTGTATTTATAAGATTTTTCCATATTCAATCCATGTTCTCCATCTATTATCAGCTATGTGTTTTTGTTCTACCTTTCTTTCCTCTTTCCAAGCAGTTCTTAAAGTTTTCAGAATAATTTCCTTTTTCATTTGTCTACTTTTCTCCACGTACAACCACAAAAATCCCGTCGTCACAGAAAGAAAACATCATGGTTTCCAGTAAAGTCTAACCTTTGTGTTGTTTTTCCTCTCAGAGACCTCCGTGAACCCAGACGTCCGGGAGAAAGCTGACCCTCCGTCTTCCTCCAGCGCGCCCGCAGAGAGACCCCCGCCTCCACCCAAGCCTCCCCAGGACAGACCCTCCTCTGTGCAGAAGAACTCTCCGGAGAAACCTCGTCCCGCATCCCGCCCCACGATAGGACCCCATCAGAAACCGGGCCGCAAAATCTCCACTACGTCCCCACTAAGTAGCCCTACTCTTCCACAACCCATTTCCAGGAAAGCCCCCCCTCCTTCTGCGGTTAAACAATCCCGCTCTCTGCCTCCGTCCCTCTACCCCTCCACCTACGGAAAGGTCCTGACGGTGGATCTGTACAGCGAACCCAACCTCAGCTCGTACACAAACCAGCGCAGAGATCGAGAAAACGGCGTCAGTCCCACCTCAAACCGACCGTTAATTAGACCCAATATTACATCGCCCAAGTCTTCATCCAGGCCCTCTTCAGTTTCCTCGCCCAAAACCAAACCCCCCTCGGAGCATCACAGATCGAGCCACAGCTCCGGACTCATACCCGTCTCCATCTCCAGAATGTCATCCAGCAAACCTCTGACTTCCAGACCTTCTTTATCGTCATCCTCCGCCCCCAGACCCAAACTGAAGATGGCGTCCGACCATCTTTCCTCCAGACCCGGCGCCGTCTCGCGGCCCAAACCCAGCTCGGGACAAGGGGACTCTCTGATGAGGCGCAAGTCTTTACCGGCAGAGCCTCTCGTGAAGCTGGACCACGAAGGCGTCACCTCTCCAAAAACCAAGAAGACTAAAGCTCTGATGCTGCTGGAGGGCCGGGGCGTCAGAGCGGATCACACGCCCATCGCCTCGACCAATCAGAAGCTGATGAAGGTGAAACCGAGAGTTGATAGAGAGTGTGTTCTTCCAGAGAAGGACGCTCACTGCAAAGCGCCGATTCTAACAAAGGAGAAGTCGGAGAACCGTGGAAGAGGACAGGAGACGAGGGAAGAGAAAGGTAAAAAGGAGGTAGAGAGGAAGGTGAAGAAGGAGGAATCTCACAGCAGCAGCAGCTCAGAGTCGGAGGAGGAACGTGACAAGGTGAAGAAGAAGAAAAAGAAGAAGAAGAAATGCACCTCTAGTTGCTCGTCCTCCTCTTCATCTTGCTCCGGTTCCTCCTCGTCTTCTTCATCAGGGTCCTCGTCCTCGTCCTCTTCGTCCACCGATGACTCCTCCTGCAGCTCGGATGAAGGGAGGACCTCCACCCCTCCTTCAGTGCCAATCACAGCTCCTCCAGTACAGGAGAAAGCGAAAGAAGAACCAAAAGAGGAAGAGGAAGTGAAGAAGGAGGAAGTGAAGAAGGAGGAAGTGAAGAAGGAAGTGGTGAAGAAGGAAGTGGTGAAAGAGGAAGAGGAGGAAGAAGAAGAAGAGATGTCGCCTCCTTCAGAATCTCCCTCTCCTTCCTCCTCTCCGACGCCTCCTGCTCCCGTCAAACCTGTGAAACCAGCGACCGGGAAAGGCTCCGGGCAGAGGGGTCGCCCTCCCAAACCGAAGCCCAGCGGAGCGGAGGGGAAGGTGGGCAGGCCGAAGAGGAGGGAGGGGGTCCACATGCCCACCACCAAGGAGCTGGCCAAACGTCAGCGGCTCCCCAGCGTGGAGAACAGACCCAAAATATCTGCGTTCCTTCCAGCCCGACAACTCTGGAAGTGGTTCGGAAAACCCACTCAGGTGAGGAATTATTTGACTCCCGTTGTGTGATTTGATTTTTTATTTATTGCCTGTAAAGCACTTCGGTCAACTGAGGTTGTTTTAAATGTGCTATATAAATAAATAAAGATTGAGATTAAGGAAAAACAAGACGAGATAGAACATTCCAGATGTGGAAAAGGTCCGGCAGTGGCACAGTCAGTAGAGGCTTGGACTGTGAGCCGGAGGGTCGCCGGTTCAAGTCCCCGAACAGACCTAAATATGGAGTGTGGACTGCTACTTGGAGAGGTCCCAGTTCACCTCCTGGGCCCTGCCGTGGTGCCCTTGAGCAAGGCACCGGACATAGTAGTATTAAGTAGCATAAAAGAGAAAAACGTAGTTTAATGTTCATGTCTCTTCTACATCAACATGTGTCCCCTCTTCTTCATGTCTCTTCTACATCAACATGTGTCCCCTCTTCTTCATGTCTCTTCTACATCAACATGTGTCCCCTCTTCTCCATGTCTCCTCTACATCAGCATGTGTCCCCTCTTTTCCATGTCTCTTCTACATCAACATGTGTCCCCTCTTCTTCATGTCTCTTCTACATCAACATGTGTCCCCTCTTCTTCCATGTCTCTTCTACATCAACATGTGTCCCCTCTTTTCCATGTCTCTTCTTCATCAAAATGAGCTGATCAGATTTTGGCCAACTTTATGATGACCTCATGATGTTTTGGCGTGAGTAACCATTAGCCAATCAGCAACAAAGGTTTTTGAAAATGCGCTTTTATAACTTGAATATTTTAAGAGCTTGTATGAAATGAACCTGTTTAGTGAGACAAATATAAAAAGACCTGCACCTATCTTTACATGCATCTCTTATTAGATGTTTTATTCATTAGATTCAGTGTTGTTCACATAATAAACTAAACAGATACCGGTACATCTACTAGTTTAGTCCCCAAAATATCATACCATAATTACCGTATACAGTACATGTTCCTTCAGAGAGACTGACATGGAAGTTTTTCTTTTTGTAATTTAATTAAATGTTTTTCTTTTAATTTTATTTTAATGCAGGCAGCATTCAAAATAAAAAATGTCTGTCGCCTCAGCTTCCTCCATCTTTTTCTTCTCTATTTCTTACATTTTGAAGATCACTTTTGCTGTTCTCCCAGTTGTTTCTCCTCCTGATCCATCTCTGGTGGTTTTCGGCCAGGTGTTTGAAGAATCTCTCTTCCTGCCCCTTCAATCTGGCCTCCAGCTGTTGGACTTCAGCCTCCCTGCTCTGTTTCAGAGCCACTTCTTTGAGGACCTGCTTCTGCAGAGAGCTGCAGTCGAGCTGCCAGGCTGTAACGCTCTGACGGAGCTCAGCGTTGGTGTTCTCTGCCTCCAGTCGCAGGAACTTCTCCTTGTCCAGGCTGTCGGATTTCTCCTTGTTGATCTGGTCTGAGATCTCTTTCTCTGCCTCAAACCTTGTGATCATCTCGTCCAGCTGCTCCCTGTGTTGGCTCTCCGCCTCCATCTTCTCCTTCTCAGCGCTGCATTTATCCTCCAAGATTGTAATGAACTGAAGGAGATCTTCCCCTTTCCTCATCAGCATTCTTGCGGTCTCTGTTTTGGCCTGCAGGAGACCACCATGTTTCTGGCTGTCGGATGTCTGCTGCTGGCTTTGTTGGCACAGACTTTCCCTCAGATATGAGATGTCTTCCTCACACTCCATGATGGTGTCAAACTGCTTTATATGCTCTTCAGAAAATCCTGTGTCCCTGTAATCCAGGAGTTCCTCGAGGCGTTTGTCTTTCTCTGCTCGCACCCTGTGGCAAAAGTTATTCCTCTCTCTGTGATACTCAGCGTATAACTCAGTCAGGCCGGATATCTGCCCGTTGCTGCAGGGGATCTGCTTGCAGGCGAGTTCAACGCGATCCACAGGTTTCCCCCTGTTGGGCTGGAAGCCTCGTCTGTCCATGGCACAGTGTGTAGACTTGTGCGAGTGTAGAAGAATGTAGTTGCCTGTCGAAGCTGTGTGTTGTCTTTGTTAGACTGACTGGTTTCTGACTGAATGCGTGTCTATGGCTGACTGCTGGCTGTAGAGTGATTGAAGTCCTCAGAAGAGCCTTCCTGTTTACGTTCAGTGCTCGGTTGTCATGAGAACCAAAGTTCTAGAACTCCAGGTCAAACCCAAACGTTCCATTGGTCCTGGTGCCATGTGTGTCCATGGCAACAAACATCCAATCAGAGAGCTTGATGGCAAAACAGATTTTTATAATTAATATTCAATCTATTTGTTCGACTTTATCACTTTATTAGCAACATAAATGCATTTTTTTCAAATACTTCACATGTACACGGTGCAAATATGTCATTTTCATTACTCATTCATTCATTCATTAATACCTGACTGCATTCCTTATGGCTGAGAGGATTTTCTGTTTCAAACAATGATTATTTTATAAAAATAAGGTTCTTTGTCAGTTTAGAGAGTTTGGAGAGAGGAGTGTCACTGTTGCCAAAGTTTATTGTCTGGGAGTACAGAAGTTAAAAACTTCTGTACTCAAAAAAAACCATTTTTATTCCTTGGCTTTTAACCCAGCATGAGACTCTGTTTCTGTTTGTTTTTATATGCTTCATTGGTTTTGTTGTTTTTATATTGTTATTTATTGTTATTGTTGTTTTATTTTTGTTTTTTATGGCGTGTACAGCACTTTGTTTCAGCTCCGGCTGTTTTGAAAAGGGCTTTATAAATAAAGTTGAGTTGAGTTGAGAAGTTATATAATTAGCGTCTAAAAGATTTAAAATGTCATGACTGAATATTTCCACTATGTGGAAGCAACGTGAGATTTCTTGCTGTTTGAGACTTGGTTAGGCATTAAAACAGAGCAAATCAAGTGTATAGGGTATGTAAATAACATCAGGGTCCTTTTCTTATTATGAGTCACTTTGCTCATTCCTCAATACTGAAGCCCTTTAAAAAACGGTACTTAGACACAAAAAATGCAAATGTAGGGTCCAGGTGAAAAACAAAACAAAGTTACATTTAATAAGTGAAGAAAATATGTAATTGTGAAGACCAAAAACAAAAAATGTTAAGCTTATCCAGACAAAGTGTGAGAGCAAGTATCTTCCTGTAGGTTGTAATGCTGAAAAAACCGATGTCAAACAAACAAAAACAGACAAAACAATCCATGGGGGAGAAGCAAGTACGTCATGTAATACACTGACAAGATGCCATATGTCATAGAAACAATAAAAAACAGCTGTGAGCATTTCAACCCTGCCAGTAAATGGCGCTATATAGACACAGGCCCCTAATGTACCAAATCCCCCCCTCGTTTTCTCTCTCTGACCTGTCCCTCTCCCCCTCTCCCCCCCACAGAGACGGGGTATGAAAGGCAAGGCGAAGAAGCTCTTCTATAAGGCCATCGTGCGCGGCCGGGAGATGATCCGCATCGGAGACTGCGCCGTCTTCCTGTCCGCCGGACGACCCAACTTACCGTTCATCGGACGCATCCAGAGCATGTGGGAGTCGTGGGGCAGCAACATGGTGGTCCGGGTCAACTGGTTCTACCACCCTGAGGAGACTAACCCCGGCAAGAAACTCATCGACAAGAAGGTAGGTGTTGGGAAAATACTGAATGTACTCTTCCAATATCAGAGTCACACATGATAACAAAGGCCCTACGTGACAGGATGTATGATTACCTAGAAGAAGCTCATGAGACACCGTGTTGAACATACGATAGCTATGTTCAACGATTAAACATGATGACAGCCCCTAGGGACATATGACTGTCATGTTTATTGCTTACGCAGGCCTTAGCTAAACATTGAATACTGCTTTGAACCGGTATCCCTGCATCTTGTGACTGTGTAACTCCCTCTCTTGTATATCAGCATGTGAAGGACACTGTTCAGGAACTGGTTGAACCAAATGCTCTGTATTTGATGACTACTTCCATTCTTGAGAGGATAATAAATACATGGATCCTGATTATTGAAGCTCAAGCCGGTGACGAGTGATATTTTTCTAACAGTAGGCGTCAAAAAACTCATGAAGGATCCGGTCACTACTGTACATCCTTTCCTCTGGAATGTCCTGATGCCCACAGATCTTTCCTTCATTGTCCTTTTCCTTAAGTATAAAAACCTGATTTTGGATCATTTTCGTTGTTTTACTGGCAATCGCGACACCAGCAGCTTTTAGCC
The DNA here is from genome assembly GCF_000735185.1 of Notothenia coriiceps. NCBI lineage: Eukaryota > Metazoa > Chordata > Actinopteri > Perciformes > Nototheniidae > Notothenia > Notothenia coriiceps. Next base: position 34,189 of record NW_011360854.1, on the reverse strand, counting down.
ATGATTAAACGTAATTAAACCTGGTGCCGATTCTTTGTTTATACAGAGTGGGGTAGTGACCGTTGTGCTGCTTTAATATAAAGACTTTGAGGCGGGGATCCTGTTTATTCTATAAAAGATGCCTGTGGTGCATGAAGCCAAAAGAACCTGTTACTCGAAGGCAGAAAATACCACATTTGTCAGGGAGAAGCAACTCATTAGCTTTTTCCTTAAGCCCGCCTCAACAGCTCACCACTCCTTGTCTAGCAGGTGAGAACGAATGAAGGTTCGCTTTTGAAATGTTACACTTTTCGTCTTATGAGTTAAATAAGGGCTTTCAATCATTTTTGGTTAAATATATACGCTGATTAACAAGTCCCATTTCCTAGTGTAAGTCATTAGGCGCATTCACACCGCAGTACTTTCCACAAAGGTCATCAGAACTTAGTTCATGAGACTCTCTAGTTCCATGAACTAAGTACAGATCGCCGTCACCCGGAAATAAGCCTGAGGCGCCGCTCACGCCAGATGAAGCGCTGACGTCACTTCTTCCTTCTTCTGGCGTTGGGTTTTACTGGCAGGCGCACAACTCAGGGCGTATACTCGCCCCCGAGTCCCGGCCGGAAGTCCCGGAGTTGGGGACTGGCTTCAGTAGAAGCTGCTGGGAGTCCCAGCAGCTTCTACTGAAGTGGTTCGCAATCCGCCCAGCCAATCAGAAATAGGAACCTTTTTCTCCCACGAAAGTACCTGCTCTCTAGCAGGGACGGAAAAAGGGGTAAAAAGGTTCTCATGAACTAATTTTAGTTCTGGATTTTTTTGGTGTGAACGCAACATTTCGGAACTATATCGGAACTAAAGTGGGAAAAGTACTGCGGTGTGAAAGCGCCTATTGGGAAAAAGTATTTTTGGCCTGACATGTGTCAAGCTGTAACCACCATTTAGCCACTATGAAAATTTGATTGCGCACTTCCTGGGATTTAGACAATTCTTATTGGTTATTCAGTAAAATATATTTGTGTTTGTTAATTGTTTTCAGCTTGTGGAGGTTTCAAACCCTTTTTAATGTCAGGGAATGTAATTAATGAAAGGGATTTATTTTTAATCCAATCTCATAACTAATAGTCTTCCTCCTCTCTTATTTCCTCAACGCATCTATCATTGTGCTGTGTCATTAAAAAACCATTAGACTTTTTTAGGATTGTATGCACGATTCTTTCATAGCTGTTTAGTAAAAGACTGAACACACATTTAAAAGATTAACAATCTGTCCTCTGCAGAACTGGGATCAGATGTGCGGTCTGTCGTTACCTTCAGCTCTGCACTCCTCCATCAAGAGGAAAGACTTCATGGAGGTGAGAGAGAAAGCGTTTTATATACCTCTGATCTTCTGGCTTTAAAGCCCCGTTAGATTTTATTATAACCATAAAGCTGAGAAAGCTACACTTAGAAAATATGGAAGCCCAAAACGGACTTAAAGGTCACCTATCATGCTATGTTTAGGCAATAGCATAGGTCTCAGATATAAAAATATATAAAAAACATGTCTATGAAGTGTTTTGCTCAAAATACCAAACAGATCACCCATTCTAGCCATGCCTCATATCCCTCTATTTCACTTCCTGTTTCAAAAGTACTGATTTTATTTATAAAGCTTTAAAAAATAAAAGAAAAAATGGATTAAAAATAAAAAGGAGGGGGCTGAGCTCATGCGGGACCCGGCACCTACTGTCTAAACTAAATACTGCGGTGATGAAACACCATATCATGGATTATCAAGGATTATCTCTGAAACAGTATGGAGCTCAAAGGCTTTCTCTCTTGCCGGTTATACCACAAGGTGAGTTCCTTTTTATTTCCTGCTTCTTCACACACATGCTCTCCAGTACAGGTTAGCTCTGAGTGTTAGCGATGCTAATGTAAACACCGACCATATTACGTCCAAAACAGTCGGGCATTGTTTCTGATAGAAACGTTTCTGATAGGGCCATGGGTGTAAAGCCAGCCTACATTTCCGATATTACGTCATATCTGACGCAAATCTGGATCAGCTCCGTTGTAGCCCCGTTTTTAGAGATGTGGGTACGGAGGAAAAGAGAGAGGGTTTTATATTCTGACGCTGCGTGAGTTCCCTAACACACCGGGGGGGGACATCTTTATGTATAAAAGACATCAAAAAGTGCATTTTGCATGACAGGTCCCCTTTAAGATAGTTAAATGTTGTGAATATATTTGCCTGAATACATCAATAAACAGTGATAGTAGCTTAATAGGCAATGGTTGTGTTAACGGAAAGCTTTATTTATTCACTGTTTTATACTTTAAACTTTAATAGGTTAAGAAAAATACATTTTTTTTGGGCCAACTATCAAAACGTTTTAATTATCTTTACAAATAAAATGTATTATTATTATATAAATAATTTCACAATATTCATAGTTCAACAAAATTAGTTTTTTTTATTGTTTTAATTTATAATAGCAAATACATTTCTGAATAAGAATATTTATATGTCCCGGGGAAAGCTCAATTTTAAACTGAAATAAATAAAATAGGAAATATTTGTAAAAACATAAGAAAGTGAAATAAAAAGAAATAAAGATATTTCATATAAACATAAAAAGTAAAATCTCCAATAAAAGATCAAATAAAAAAGATACAAATAACAAGTTAAAGTAGTTATTTAAACATAAGAAGTTAAAGTCACATTAGTAACAAATCTATTACTATTTGCATATATTTAATACAATTCCTTTTTCTAATACATTACTCTTACTATGATCTGATTGGAGTTAAATGAACAACACAACGTTGTTGGACTCCAAACATTGCAGTGAGTTATCTAGTTGGGTAGAAAAGTAGCATGTTTTTGATCCACACTAAATGAAAAGTATATTATTGTACTATTTCAATTCTATTTTATTTGTTTTTATTAGTATTTATTACTTGCACTATTTAATCTGTTTTATTGTGTTGCTCTGTTGGAGGAGCCTGTGACCTAAGACTTTCATCGACATAACTACACTGTAACTATTTCTAATAAAATCCTGTGTGTCCTCCACAGCGCGCCCTCTACCAGTCGTCCCACAGCGACGAGAACGACGTGCAGACGGTGAGCCACAAGTGCCTGGTGGTGAGCGTGGAGGAGTACGAGCAGATGACCCTCACCCGGAAGTACGCCGACAGCGAGGACCTCTACTACCTGGCCGGCACCTACGAACCCACCACCGGCATGATCTTCAACACCGACGGAGTCCCAGTCATCTGCTAAACACACACGAACTCCCAAAACAAAACCAAAATCATGAGTCCAACACTGGTCTGAATCATGACGGATCTTTTAATGACAACACGACAGACTGTTAAACACACCTTCTACTACAGAACAGGAGACACTATAGACAGTATTACAAGGACATCAGTCTCTTTTGCACACACACTCCCCATTTACATTTACTGGTGCTGTGTGGGAAATCTTGAGAACACACACCAGTCTCTTTACTGTAAATATACACACGTGTAAATACTCCACACACACACACACACACACACACACACACACACACACACACACACACACACACACACACACACACACACACACACACACACACACACACACACACACACACACACACACACACACGTTATATAGAGGACAAATACGTGTTTTATTTTCATGTAACAGATTTATGTCAGAGTACTTTTTTCTAAACAGTGGAGAAGCTTTAATGAACTGTGAATGATGAAGAGAGACGGTTGTTATGATGTTGCCGTGGTGATGTTACAGTCACGTTACAGTCATGTTAATGTACAGAACAGCAGGAGCGACAGACAGAGAAACAGACGCACAGGAAGAGACAGAGGTATCCTTTGCTGTCCAACAGAGAGCACCTGCACAGATTTCTAAAATAATAAAACATTTATTTTAACCGATTCAACTCCCCGTGACAATCCTAACTAAACGCAGGCAGACTGTTTGTCCCTCAGAGACTCAGGATTAAAAAGAGAGAAAGGAATATGTTTAAAAGCACTTCCCATTTTCATCCTTGAGTTCCTCGTCTTAAAGGGATAAATCCACCCGAGAACACAATCAAACCAGCTGCTGTTCGAATGTCCTGGATTTTTATAGAGTGCTCATTTTTGCTTTTAAAACAATACTTTGACAAAAAGTGCTACAAGATTCAGGCTGCGGTCGAAAAGTAAAAAGAAATATCAGGACAAAAGTCGTTTCCCTACCACCTTCAATATTTCAATTTGAACAACGCTGTAAAACGAGAGCAGTGACAGGCAGGAGCTGCATTATCGAACCAACGCAGAACAAATCGGGGTTTCTGGAACTGATCTGGCAGAGACAGTTTCAAACAGCTCTTATCAAGACTGCGACGTAGGTACTTCTGGGTAATTCCCAC
>NW_011360854.1:22381-29776 GCF_000735185.1 Notothenia coriiceps | reverse complement strand
TGTGTGTGCAGTTTCGGGGGATATCCAAAACTGGAATTCTGAAGAAACGTAGGAAAAATGGGCAACGATGCAAACACTTGATCAGAAAGTGACCGAACAGTGTCGGGTGAATTCATCCTTTTTTTTAAAAACTTTTTTTTAAAGCTGTTCTTCAAGGTTGTAAGCATTGCAGTCCGAGCCGCATCAAGGTCATATCTCTGATGAGGCTGCCAGCAGTGATACCATCATGAACATAATTCAATTTTTACAGTTCCACACTTTGGCATCATCTCGACTTGGCTGCAGTGTTTTCAACCTCTAAATGTCCTGTCTTAGCAATATCTTTTTACTTCCTGCTTCTGTTCGATCACATTTCGACCCTCTGAGCAATCACGTTTGAAATGAGTGCACTTTTTAATGACTGGGAGTCTTGTATGTTTTCCTAAAGTATTTACCTAACCCCCCCCCCGATCGTACATAAAGATAAACAAACATTTCCTCCCCTCTTTTAGCTGCTTATGAATATTTTTCTATGGGCCTAGTTTAACCGTTTTTTTAGGGTGAGACTGTTGAATGTCGTGCTCAGGGTTGTGAGCATTTGGGCGGCCTTTTTCTCTCCCAGGCCTTATGATGATTCGCCAAATCTCTTTAGGTCCCGCCCCCAACATCAAAGCAAGACTGCTGATTGGTCAGATTGGCGTTTTCCCCCAAAATGCCTTTCTTCTTTGCGATTTAAAGTCCAAACAACCCTCCGTTTACTGAGCTGTTAACCCACTTTGTTACACTATTGTGTATAGTTTGTATCAGATCTATATACAGTATATTGCATACTGTATGCGTAGTATATATCTGTGATTATCATGTTGATTTTTCTCGTGCCACGTTGCCCTCTCTCTGCTTCGCCGCAGAGATTGAAGATTGTCTTGTTGATATTCAATAGTTTTAATATGTTCTACTCTTTTGAGATCTCTTGGTTGTTTTATCATAGTCTATATCATGTTTTACTCTGTGAAGGCTTGCGTGACGTCCCAAGATGTTAATGTTGTTAATGTGACTAAAATCCCAGGTTATAAAGAAAAAAGACGTCTGCCAATATAGAAGCGTTTCAGTAAAGGAAAAGTTCATTTGCTGCTAGTATTGAAAGAGATTTACCAAGGTACAGAGTGTAGTGTTTTCTGAGATTACTCAATTGATTGATGGCAGACAAAAAATCCTATCTGCTAAATCCCCCCGTCTTCTCCTTCAGGCTGACACACACATTTCTTCAGACAAAAACATCTTGAGTGACAGTCGGACAAAATGGATCTGCTCTGGTTTATCTGAGCAGTAATGGGTACACAGGTCGCGCCGGTGTTTGCAGAGTGAACAAATTATGAATGTTTGTTTACCCCTCGAGCTGCTAAAGCACTTTTTTTCCCCTGTGTGTGTTTCATAAGATACACAATCTTACACACCTTAAAAGTGTGTGTTATTGCCTTCCAATCTCTATTTACGCCCCCTATCCCCATCCAAAGCCCAGCCTTAGGCCTTCAAACAGGGTCCAACACACACATGAACACTTATTGCCCACTTATCGCCTTCATTTTCATTTGTTTTCAGAGACTATCTTTGTAAAAAGGTTCTTTTTATCACATTTTTCTTTAAAAATGTTTGTTTTTGCTGTGATTTATTTTTGTAATTCTTGTATATATATTTCTTTTTGCATGTTTTTGTCATTAGTTTCCCCCTTTTGCTTCCCCTCTTTGAACAATCGTCCACACCTCGCAAGCAATACTGCTAAAAGGCAGGGAGCTAGCTGCTAGAGAGAGAGAGAGAGAGAGAGAGAGAGAGAGAGAGATATAAGAGAGAAAGAGAGAGAGAGAGAGAGAGAGAGAGAGGTGGACTGGAGGCTGGTTCTTCGTCTGCTGTTCCTTCAGTATCGTTATCGTCCTGTTACAGACTACAAAAAAGATTATTTTGAAAATAAATATTAAAAAAATCCTCTACGTTTTGTAAATGATCCTTCACTGTCGAGTGGAGTAAAAAGCTATCAGAATATACTTTGTACACATGTCTAATCTTGTAAAAATGCAAAAAATGAATACATTTTAGAGATGAATCTGAATCATGATATATTCTGTCACCCTATACTGTATGTGTAAGGTTTTTTTTTTTTTTTTTTTTACAGACAGCAACCACGTTTATCAGTGTTTCTTTCAAATTGTTTTAGTAACTCAATATTTTATAGTTAATCAATAAACAGATGGAACTGTACCTTTGGTGTTATGTGAGTCTCTCTTGATGCTAAAATACTGCACTTTATCCTGTCGTCCCACTTTTTTTGGCAGGTTGTGTTCTCTTAAGTCATTAATTAGCAGTCGAGCAGCAGTTGCATACTTAAAGATTTAACATTTTGGAATAAGCGCTTATTTACTTTCTTGCCAATAGTCAGATGAGAAGATTGACACCAGTCGTATTAGGCTAATGTCAGATGTGTTAGCTTAGCATAACTACTGGAATTGTACAAATTGACTAAAACATATAGCATTTTAGTTAGTGAGCTTAGGAGGGGGTGTTAAATGGAATTTGTTAACTTTGCTAACAGTCCTGCTAGATGTTTCCACTCTTTATGCTAAGCTAAGCTAACCAACTACTTGCTCTAGGTTCATACGTAAATTATACGTTGATAAAAAATGTACTTAAAATAAGTCACTGTAACCTTTTTTCTTCCCGATACAGTCAGCGGTTTCCTTTGTGAAAAACGTGTTTGTTTGACCCATGTATTATTTTTGTATACCAGCCTACTTCACCTGACATCCTGACAGGAAGCCCTCAAGATAACATGGGTTACATTTTAATAAGAGAGCTTTACTTTTCCACTACAAACAGTGAAGAACAGCCGGATATTCAACTGATTCCTCCTTGTTGATATTCCTCCTCCATCTCCTCGTCTGCTGCTGCTTTCACTGCCTGAAGAAGCTGCTCGCTCACCTTAATGAGCTGCTCTCATGTTTGTGTTTCCTGTGCTGTTGTGCCTGGGTTCAGTTTGTGTGATCTGCCCCTTTAATCATCACTGGACTCCATCAGGCCTCCATTTTGGCAGCCCAGTAATGAAGCTGCTGGTTGTGATAAAATGGAGGAAAGTTCAGCTTCCTCTGCTGCAGAGCTGACCGCGGGAGACACATTTTCCATGCTGACCGTTCATGACTGCCCTCAAAGAGCTGGCGTGTGTGTGTGTGTCTTGAATTCCTGTGTGCCCACGTGTAATCAAATCTTTGCTGACATGAACTGAGTGTGTGTTCCTGTTTCACGGTGAGAGCAGCAGTCAGGGGTTCGGCCGCCTCTCTGCTTCTCCCAAAGGACCAACATCAGCAAAACATCAGAACCTGCTGGGAGCTTCCTCTGACTGACACACACACGAACACGAACACACACGAACACGAACACACACACACATCCTCACATACTCTGGCACACACATTTTCCATCCTACCTCAGCAGCGCCTCACGCACCCTCTTGTGGGTGTGTCAGCAGGCAGCGTTCTGATTGGTCGACATCACAAGAACAGAGGCATTCTATTGGCTGAAGTTTCAATGCAGCCTAAACACAGAGAGTGGAGGAGTAGAGATGCAATTGTGTGTGTGTATGGGATTGTGTGTATGGGAGTGTGTGAACTCATTGCCCCACCTCTCTTTCTGTCGTTGCTTCACTCCTCAGCTCTTTCAGGCATCTGTGTGTGTGTTCTTGTTCTTGGTGCATGATGAGGACAAGTCAATTAAACTGACAAAGTGAGGACATTTTTAGAAATGTAGGATATTTTGACCGATCCTTGTTTCTCCAAAGGGCTATTTGAGAGTTGAGATTTAAAGAAAACACATTCTGTTAATTTTCAGCTTCATGTTTGTATTTTTTGTCTCTACTGGGACATGTCTCCATGCTTTAATGTTCAGAAAGCTCTTTATTTTTCTCATACTGCCTGTGCTGCAGCACCTCTTTTTACCCTCTGTCTTAAACCAGAGCCCAGTCTGCTCTGATTGGTTAGCTGGTCGGCTCTGCTGTGATTGGTCAACCGCTTAGAGATGTCCCGCCTTTTAGCGTTCAATGTCAAAGTCAATTTATTTCAGCACTAGCCAATAGAAGCACGAGTTTCAAATAGTGTTGTCACTATGTTACAGGAGTAAACAAAGGAGTCCAATGGAGGCATTTCAGGTAGTTTGTGGGAGAGAAACTCCCCTTTGGAGGGAACTTAAGGATTTTAGCCTTTGCAGACGGTTTACATGCACAAAAGCACTACACACTACAGGAAAGGGAAAACCCCAAAAAGCATAATAGGGCCACTTTAAGTCAGGGTAAGGTATTTATTTGTGTTGGTTAAGTTTCGGGCTAGGTAATGCATGTCAATGATCACAAAGATAGAAGAACAGGAATGTGTGTGTGTGTTTGTTTTTGTGTGTGTGTGCACACCGGTTTCCCAGGAGACAGGTATGAGGGCGTTCAAATGCAGACTGAGCACAAGCAGTTTGTGAGGCTTGTTTTTCTGTCTGTTCTCAAACTTTCATAACACTGTTCGTCCTTCAACTCCAAAAAGAGAGATAAAAATAGTTTTCTGTGCTAACACAACTTTCTCCTCATTCCCTCGTTCTATCAGACTGTCTTTATTTTATCCTCACATCAGACTCAAATTACTTGTGTATTTTTTCCCTCTGTTTTCCTCCTTGCTTGTGCAATCAACATGGAGACAACTGAAACATCTTTGTGTCATAGTGTGGTGCAATAATGAGTCCTGAATCTGGACAATAGAATGCTTTTTAGCACTTCTGGTTCCCTGTCTCTTAAGAAATGTTGACATTTTGTTCTACAACGTAAAATCCATTAGTAAAAATCCGACAGGTGAACGTCTAAAGCTTCTATGTGTTTTAAAAGCAAGTGGTTGCTAACAAATGTCTGAATGAGTCTTTTAAACACCATCATGTCAAACATTAGCTGCTGTTAGCTTAGCGTTAGCATTTTACTTCTTGTGATTGCATTTACGCTTCCAAATTCACAAAGTGGAGTTAATATGAGATTATCCTGCTGAAAATATTAGTATCATAAATGCATGTTTGCCACATAGTTTATTTTCTTCACTTTTCCCAAATGAAATGGAATAATCCCATTGGCTTTTTTTATATTTTGGGGAGAAAAACACTATTTAAAGTTGTGAACCACTGATATTGGACTTCTTTCTATTTACCGTGTGTGTGTGTGTGTGTGTGTGTGTGTGTGTGTGTGTGTGTGTGTCCTATCATTACTATACTTGTGGGGACCTAAATCTGTTTACACAGTCACGTGTGGGGACTTGCCTCCCTTATGGGGACAAAATGGAGGTCCCCATAAGGGGAAACATTAATTTTAGGGTGAAGACTTGGTTAGGGTTAGGGTTAGGCATGTGTTGGTTATGGTTAGGGTTAGGATAAGTCTCCAGGAAATGCATGTAAGTCAATGTAATGTTCCCTGAAGTGATGTATACATGGTGTGTGTGTGTGTGTGTGTGTGTGTGTGTGTGTGTGTGTGTGTGTGTGTGTGTGTGTGTGTGTGTGTGTGTGTGTGTGTGTGTGGGGGTGGGGGGGTGTGTGTGTGTGTGTGGGGGTGTGGGTGTGTGCATGTGTGTGCTTGTATTTGTGTGAGTGTATGTTTGTGTCTGGCTTTTGATCTTTTGCCTCTTGTGATGAATTTGAATGTGAAATGACAACCGAGCCTTACAAATATTAGTTCAGAGTGCGATCACACACACATGGAAGTGTGTTTGTATGTGTGTGTGATGTACTGCATATCAATCAGCTATCTATTATTCATACTGACAACGCAATGAATGAAACATCACAGTCTTTGTATTCCCTGGCATGTTTGCTTCTCTCTCTCTTTCACACTCTCTCTTTATGCCTGTCAAGCACACACACAGATGCCAGTGTGAGTATTTAGACAGGAGTGACAGTGTGAATGAATTTGATTGTAGCTGTGAATACACGGTGATGCCCACTGAATACCTGACAGCTGAAGAATAGCAGCTCCTGAAGAGAGACATGATTTAGTTTTAAAATCCCTCTAAACACTTTACTCGTCACTTTTTCCAGAATCCAGACGACAAAAGAGTTGATTAAAACGTTGATATGCTCCTCTGGTCTGCCTTCTTTTGTTACCCGTCGCCCACAGTAATCAGCTTTGTGAGGCAGCAGCTTTTTGGACTTTCCCCTGGGTTTTGCCTAACAGGACACGGGCTGCTTTCTCTGATGATGTGGAGGTTGTTTTGACCACAGCCTGACGGGAAGCTCTGCACACATTACATTACTCGTGGCTTATAACAGATGGAGATATTTCCAGTGAAGATTATGTTATAATTTATTCATTTATAGCTAATTTTATGTATTCTTTTAGTGCACATTTTGAATATTTCTTCTTATTTTTCTTTAAATATTGAAATGTATTGTATTTGATATTTTTATTGCACATTTTAATTTTAACTTTGTATGTTTAGTTTAGCATTATTTATTTAAGCCTTTTATCGCCTGTTATTTTCTCATGTTTCTACAAATATTTGTATTTTATTTTATCTTTTAATTGCATATTTTTACTTCCACTTACTTGTGTTTATATATACATTATTTTAATTGAATCTTTTATTGCAAACTTTGACTTTCATTTCTTATGCTTATGGACATTTTTGTATTTATTTTTAATCCTTTTATTGCAATATTCAATTTAATGTTATCTCTTTTGCACATTTCTACTCAATACTAATGTTTATATATCTATACAGCTCGAGGCTAGCTGCAGGAGACGTCTCCCCACCGCCCGGGAAGCTCTCCGTCATATTTCATTTTTATTTGTTGTACGCAGGGACAGGCTGTGTTTATCGTCCTCTATCCATCCTACTTACGAGACGTATCTGAACATCGTGTCACTTATCAGGATCCCATTGTCTGTTCTCATGGCCAATCCCCTGTTCTATGTTTTCTTACCCCCATATCATCCATCACCTCTCCATACTCTCTCTTGTCATTCCTTCAGTTCCTCATGTTTCGCCAATTTTCTCCATCTCTCTCTTTCAGCCCTTCTTCTTCCTCCTTCACCTTTTTAAGTGTGTTTGCGTTCTCCTTCTTAACCCTCTGTCTCATAACCAAGGCCGGATTAACCATATGGGCAACCTGGGCAAGTGCCCATGGGCCCTTGAGCAAAGAGGGCCCTCAGTGACAAGATAAAAAATATATATATACCGGTATATATATATATTTTTTTTTCTTTCGGGCACAACCTCACTCATCATACATTGTTTTAAATGACACTCACTCTTTGCCATAAATAACACAGCTTTTCCATAGGGTCAAATTACTGTAGGCCACTGTACTGTAGGTCTCACTATGTATGCGCTCAACTTTATTACTACGCGGCGGCGGTGT
>NW_011360854.1:14760-22346 GCF_000735185.1 Notothenia coriiceps | reverse complement strand
CAATAAAGAAACACATTAAACAGTTACACAACATAACAGAAATAATATCGATAGCAGCGTCCCTAGAACCCACCTGTAACAATGAAACGTTTCATGGAGCAATTTCCTGAAAGAAATCGTTCGTAATAACTAGCAAACTAAAGATCATGTACATCCACTGCAAACTCATATGCGTCTCGCATCAAATGACATCAAAACGCATTTTAATGCCAACTAGACTTTCGAGTGAGGTGGAGACAAATAGGCATTTGTGGACGCGAGGAATAAAAGAAGCACTGAGAGTGTGTCGCGCATGTGTGTGTGTTTCTGCAGGGAGGAAGATCGTTACACGATCACGGTGCATAGACGCAGCCATTGGAATGAGATCGGTTGAAAAAAAACGGGGTTTGTCAAACAGAGCACAAGGTGTAGTCCTAAACGATAGCTGGGGATTCTGGGTAGTGTAGTGTCTTCTGCCATCCTTTACTCCGAAAAATATTTGTGCATTGCACACAATTTAAACCAATCAATGTTGTGTAATTAACAAGGATAATCTGGTGTTTTTTCGTCGATGAGTAGTGAAGATACCACTGTAAAATCAATCGACAGTAAGGGGAATACTGACTTCCGGGTGTACAATTCTCCGTTATCCAATGGGAATGGACGCTCACATTGCCTTTAAGGGCAGCCGACACAAACGAATGCCGTGCTTCCATGAGCGTCAAATCCCGCCGCAGATGGGAATACATTGCAATCAGTTGAAAGCTGTTGAAAGTTTTTTTTTCTTTTTTTTCGGGCACAACCTCTCTCATCATACATTGTTTTAAATGACACTCACTCTTTTCCATAAATAACACAGCTTTTCCATAGGGTCAAATTACTGTAGGCCACTGTACTGTAGGTCTCACTATGTATGCGCTCAACTTTATTACTACGCGGCGGCGGTGTATAGCCGAATCACAGCCCCACCCTTGAGCAACCACACAATTTCACTACGTATTTTACTTTTGTAACTCTCGATGTTTATGACAAATATAACTCCTCGTGTACTTGTACAGCCAGCCAGTCATATTTGGGCATTTAGTGGGGTGCTGTTCTGAGTTTTTGATTGATATTACCTAGGTCTTCTTGAGCAGGGGCGGAGTGGGACTAAAATTCAGCCCTGGAAACTGACCCAGTCCGGCCACATGAAATGTCAAATGTTAGAAATCCGCTGTTTGTTATTTAAAGTCTTACGTCCGATTCGCTCCTTTTTTCCTCTCTGTACACAGCTCCAGTTTGGGCATTGGCCTGTCATCAGATTTCATTTTTAGTTGCTGCTGTAGCGGAAGTTTAGTAAAATTATTTGATGAAAAATACTCCGAAACATCTCCGAGCGCCTCCATAATTACACATTGTTCAGTTGCGTTGCTACTTTTTTAAGGGCGCGGTGATGACAGTTACAGTACGAACTTGAAGCTGATGGCGCAGTGTTGATTGGATGTGAGCATGACGTTGAGCCTCATCTGATGTTCAATCCGCTCGATTTTTCACGCGAAGGAAGCCAACCGCCCCTAGAGGAAGGTGAGGTGCCGCGTGCGCGCCAGCTCGGTAAGAAAATGAGCAGCGTTTTGAGGGCCCCTGGCGGCGTATATGCGGGGCGGGGTATATACGGGAGAGCTCACGGGGTGCCACGTTTTATCNCAAACAGACCCAATATATATAAGAGGCACTATCACGCTAATCTCCAGGTTCATATTTATATGTTGTGTCTCTACTGTGACATGTTTACATGCTTTAAAGCAGGGGTGTCAAACTCAAATACACAATGGGCCAACATTTTCAAAAAGGGTACTAGTCGAGGGCCGGACTGGTTCAATGTTTATTGCAAAACTTATTGAAATGAACTTATTGCACGCTTAAATTATTGCCCATAAAAACAACATTAAACATTAAATAATCAGTTGCATTCATTTCTTATGGCTCTATCTGCAGCTTTTCCAGAGTCATTTCTTATGATTACATTTTGCCACAGGCCAACAACAGCTTCAAGAAAACTATTTCCCTCAAAGAGAAAACCAAACATGCCCTGTTGTCGTGAGAGAAAAAGTGCAGAAGGAAACATCCATGTAAACTCAGTGTGCCGCTCGGTGATGCTAGTTCAGATACTTGGCATCTCATCTTGGGTGCAAGTTCATCAATGTTTGGTCTCAGGCTCTGAGCTGAGGAGACCCTCAGGATGGAGTGAAGGTGTGCGTGCAATATACCGGCGGGCCAGATCTAACAGTAATTAGAAATTATCCTGCGGGCCGAAATTAAATCTACGACGGGCCTGATTTGACTCCCGGGCCCTGAGTTTGACACATGTGGTTTAAAGTTTGGAAAATGTCATTATTTTTCTCACACTGACTGTGCTGCAGCGTCTCTTTTCATGTTTTCTTACTTGCTTCCCTAATAGGGTTTCATCAACACCACAGAGACAGTAAAGAAAAAGAGGAACCATTTTAATGACATGGAGCATTTTCACATCAATAAGCAGCCCTTATTTAGAAAAACAAACAATATAGTTCAAAAGATTGGCTGTTTTGCTTTTTGGCACGAAGTGAATAAGATTTATGGAAAAAGTTTGTTTAAACTCACATAGTTATTCAAGTAATATACAGTAATCTATTTTAGGAAGCATGACGGAACAGGAAAGAGGACAAACATCAGTAAAGGTTTCCTCATAATGAGACATCACAGTGAAATTGAAGAGTATTGACCTTTAAAGCATTAAAACACAGTCATAGTGTTTCACCTTCCTCTATCTCCTCCATCTCTCTCCTCCCTTCCTCTCTTACAGTATGTGGAGCAGCATGACTAATGATCAGTTTCTCCGTCACACACCAGAGACTCTCTTCCCCTGCAGCCACATCCAGAATTAGCACACAGGTTTTTATACACACAGGCATAAAAACACCCAGACATTCATAGTTATATGTACACACACTTTGACCTCCATAACACCAAGAACACCATGATAAGATAGAAACCATGTATGGTTTTGTACGGAAGCCAAAAGAAGCTAGAACTAAATGTGGGTTTCTTTTCTGTTTTTAAGAATTGAGGGAAAATAGGTTTGCTATAGTCTTTCTTACTTCAACGTTTATTTGTAAGGATCATTCTTTAAAGAACGTCATGTGACATAAAACACTTTAAATGTACCCTGTGTTCAGAGTGCAGAGGTGGGAGAAGTACTCCGATCTTGTACTTGAGTAAAAGTCGAAGTATCAGAGTGTAGGAATACTCTGTTACAAGTAAAAGTCCTGCATTCAAAATGTTACTCAAGTCGAAAAGTATAAGCATCAAAATATACTTAAAGTACAACAAATTAAAAGTTGTCATTGTGCAGATTGGTCCATTTCAGAATAATATATATGATATGTTTTATAATGATTGATCATTAAAGTGTTCTCAAAGCTGGTAAAGGTGCAGCTAGTTTGAATGACTTTGTATACTGCAGCTAGGTAGCTTGTGAATTTACTCCAGAAGTCTGATTTAAGTGATGATTATATTTCACATCATTAATCCAAATATGTAAAGTAAAGCTATTAAATACATGTAGTGGAGTAAACGTACACCATTTACCTCTGAATTGTAGTGGAGTAGAAGTAAAAAGTAGCATAAAGAGGAAATACTCAAAAATAGTACAAATACCTCAACATTTAACTGAGGTACTTGAGTAAATCTACTTAGTTACTTCCCGCCTCTGTCAGAGTACGTGGAGCAATAGTGGTGCAAAATTAGTGTAACATTAACTTTTGTATTCTAATGTTTGAACTATTCTTATTTTCTGTGTATTATCTACGGTGGCTCACACTTCCAATAGGAGAAACGTGCTGCACTTTCAAAAACGATGCAAACATAAAAACAGACTTTTACATTACATGTCACTTGTTAGACGGTTTCATCCAAAGCGACTTACATACTCAATACTGTGGGCAATTCCCACAGGAGCAATTTGGGGTGAAGTGTCTCAGGGACACAACGACATGCTGACTGCAGTGGGGTTAGAACCTGTGACCCCCTGGTCCGAACACCAACGGACAACCCACTACGCAACACGCCTTTTCCTTCACACGTGCTTCTTTCTTTCATCCTCTGAGGCTCTCTCACACAGGTGTTTAGCTCAATAAAGACACTGACTTCTGATCTGTTATACAAATAGTCTTCACTTGAGTCGGTTTGAACCTGAACTGCTGTAACTTGCTCACTGTCTCAGGATGTTTTCTGAGCTGCAGCGCTCTCTGCTGGACAGAAGCTGTAAATACAGATTACATTTAACTTGTGGATCCCTGCAGGATGAAGTCATATTTATCTTGTCCCTGCACAGGCAAAGACATTCAAAAAAATTACTCAAGGACACTTAAGACACTAATTGCACTGAGGATGAGAAACCCTGTTGCATTTCTTGTATTAAAGTAGATCTGATAATACTCTGTGGTGCAGTGGTGCAGTGGGTAGTGCGTTGGTGTTCGGGTGTTCAAACCCCACTGCAGTCAGCATGTCGTTGTGTCCCTGGGCAAGACACTTCACCCCAAATTGCTCCTGTGGGGATTGTCCACAGTATTGAGTATGTAAGACGCTTTGGATAAAAGAGTCTAACAAGTCACATGTAATGTAATGTAAAGGTGACTCAATGTGCTTCAATACAAAAAAAGCAGAAGTAAGTACAGACGCAAATATCATGTGACCAAAACATATAGGCTTAAGATAGGAACATAAAAAGGCATCACAATAAAAAAAAATGTAATGTACTCTTACTTGCCAACCTTTAGACCTCAGAAATCGGGAGCATTTCAAAATGCAAAATTTGGGGGGGGGGGCTAGTGGATCGCCGGAGCTGTTAGATTAACATTAACATGCTTATTGTAGTTCTAAGTGCACTGCCTTGCGGCCTGTAGCACCGTCCTTGATGGAGCATATGTGTGGGCTGGACCTGTATTTTACAGGAAAGGAGTGAGCAGAGAGTAGAGTAGTTGTCGATTCTTGTTCTGTTTTCTGTGAATATCTGCCTCACCCTCTCAGATTGGTCAAGTAAAAGACGGGTTGTTGAGTTTCTTTCGTACTACCTGTCTACACCAAAACACCTCTCTTCTTGACTTTGTCTGCGGTGCAGTGGACGATTATGGACCCCAGAAGAAAACATTAGTGCGTTATGTAAATGTTCGGAAACCAAAAAGAACTCTACTCGTTATGCGCAAAAAATAACGTCTCACTGTTTGGTTTTTTATCATTGTTACCTGATGGTACTAAGGTTTTTTTATTAGCGCTCGCTGACCTTCTATCTAAAAAGGTAGTAAATTTTGTGATTTTCCAACTACAAGTGGTGTGACGTTTAGTGTGTTGTTCCTGCCGCGTCTACTTTTTTCTGTTTGGAAACACACATTTCACGTTTAGACATTGTATTGTGTGTGGTACACCAACGGTCGTACGTGTGTGATACCTGTACGGTACTGTGACGGGGCAAATTTAGTAGTGGCGTTTGTGTAAGTGTCTCGGCCGCACCCCCGGCCCCGCACTTTACCTGCCTCAATGGATCAGTAGAGAATCCTTTTAACTCCGCTCGACCTCCTCCAGGAGGTCCGCTGAATAAACGAAACACTGTGACCCGGGGATGTCTTTTTCAAGGTCGCGGAAGGAGGACTCCTTCGAGCTTTCGGTCAGTCCATTCCGTCGCGCACCGTGACGCTTTCTCCTTTGTTCCCCCTCCTTCCCCCCCGCCTCGCCTTTCACCACTCAACTCACCCTGTCCTTGTGGAAACGTCCCCCACGTCCTCCTCTAACACTTTAGTGTTCCTCTTTAAATTCGCTCATTTCACCCCTCCCCGGACACAAAGAAACACTTTCCTCTGTTTCAATAGTCTCTTCTAAACCCCAAACGAAAAGAAAGTCACGACGACAAACAAAGTAAAGGGAGTAACACGGAACCCGGACAAACGTCCTGTCGGCTGTCTTCCAATGTGAATTCCGATTGTTGAAGTCGAGGAGCCTCGTTTGGTTCCGTTGTGCGTCGGCTGAAAGTAACCCGGAGGCGCTAAGCGTCGGAGAGGAGTGTAGTGGAGGCGGCCGACTAACAGGTAAGTCCGGTCTCTCAGTCCGTAAGTACTACGTTGTGCCGACTGTGTCTGAAGGACAAATACATCGTCATTTTTGCACCGCCCACCGTCCTGAAGAGTTCACAAACGGTGAACCCGTACCAGCATGCGCGACGAACGCAAGGGACTGTCAACGACTTCCCCTACTGAAACAACGAAATGTCGGTAAAGACAAACTCGTCTTTCATTTCCGGCGACACTTATACATCTATGTACACCCTCCACGCCCCACACACACACCACGACACACAACACTACACAACACACACACGACACACACACACACCACATCCGTCGCAGCCATGTACGCGGGTAGGGGGGGCGGGGACACTCGTGCTAACCGCGGGTTTTGTGTCACTGCGTAAGTTCACTCCACCCCAACTTCAAACACCCTTCGGTACTATAAGACAAAAATAAGGGATTGGTGGTTTGTTGCACATGCGGTACACTAGAAAGTGTCGTCGGATACGACGTAAAGATTTTATTACCTGAAAGTAAAGTTAAAATATTGGTATTAAATTTGCGCCATTCTTTTATACGGTTACATTGTATTGTTCGGTTCAAAGTTTTTAGGTAATTCTGATACAACATGGACCTTAAATTAATTAATTGAGATTATTAATTAGGTAGATTATATAACGGGAACAGTTAGTAGAACGATATGAATGAAAAAGACGATATAAGTTTATTTTATCGATGTAATAAATATTAACAATATTATGAATTCAATATAAAATTATTCAATGATATTTTATAATTTAAAAACACATATAAATAAATATTAAAAAATTTACAATATGTGGAAGATTTGTATCAAACATATTGACACGAAATACAAACTTGGTACATATGTCGGTCATCCGTTCAAAAAAAACAATTTTGCTCATAAAGGTAAAACAGTGTTCTCGGATGTTTTTGAATCCGAGTCTAGTATGACAGTTGGGAAGGGCCTAAAAGTGCCCTCTGAGGGCTAAAGTAACGGGAGAGGGCGCAAGGAGGGCGCCCAGTATAAAGAGGGCGTAAACAGAGGGCTAAAGACCCTGTTTTAGTCTAAATGTGTGCCCCTGACAAAGGGAAGACTGAAATTATGTCGATGTGGTAACAAAACCAAAGGTACCCGATAGTGCACAGAAATCCCCGCTGACACCGACACCCCTCCCTCCACAACCCAGCAGAAAGTGGTCTTCAAACGACCGCAAGCTAAGGGTCCCCGGGTACGTAGTTGTGGTCAGCGTACATAGACCCGGTTCCTATGAATTGGGACTCAACGAGGGCCCCTACCGTACCGGTTGCCACACGACTTACACACAACTTACAATCCAGGATCTCATTCGCGGATGTACGAAGACAAAGTTACCCACACTTACCCACTTACTCTACTGTACATCATTACAATAAATTTCGCGAAAACCTCCCCACCAAGAATTTCTGACCTATTTCCGACAATATATTCATGCCAGGTAAATGGTAGAATGGTAAAATCATGCGCGC
>NW_011360854.1:11595-12721 GCF_000735185.1 Notothenia coriiceps | reverse complement strand
GACAACTTTAAAACACCCATATGAAAAAGATAGGTTTACATTTTATTAATCAAATAATATGTGAACATAGCCAATAACAAATAAATGCAACGTATTTTATTTGTGTTGTTCATTCATATCTTATTTTACCCAGTTAACATTTATTTATGCATATTTTTTTATCTCTCCAGTTTTAAACAATATTTTTGGTTTACTGTCCTATAGTATACATTGGAATGATTTCAAACCTGTTCATCCCAATAATTATAAAAGGAGTGCCTTGGAAATATGTGTTTACA
The DNA here is from genome assembly GCF_000735185.1 of Notothenia coriiceps. Lineage (NCBI taxonomy): Eukaryota > Metazoa > Chordata > Actinopteri > Perciformes > Nototheniidae > Notothenia > Notothenia coriiceps. The sequence continues at coordinate 12,443 of NW_011360854.1, read as the reverse complement.
TAAATTGTGACCAAACCGTTTGTGAGGCACTGAGATAACTTAGACTAAAGTGAACTATCTAAACACTCAGAGTCCTTTACCTCACTGAGCTGTAGTTATCAGCCTCTGAGTCTGACTGGAGAGGACTCTCCCTCCACATTATTGTAGAAACATCTTCTTCTTATATCCGTTAGAGCAGTTGGCACCAGATTCTAATAACAACAGCGCCGGTACCGGTGCGCCCTCCCTCTCTCCCTCGCTCACTCCCACGCTCACTCGCACTTTGGCTGTGAGCTGCGGGCGCCTGATAAGCCAACATCCCCCATTTTCATCACTTACAGCGCCCATGAAATGAAAAGTGTAAACGGGGTGAAAAAGGTGTTACATTTACTTAATTATGAATATTGTTACATCAAGGCCGAAAATTAGGATGAGCACCAACTGTCAAAAATGATTTTCCCTCCCAGAGCTGTCAGCGCAGCGCCCCTCCCAGATCTGGCGCCCTAGGCGAACATCTATAAAGCCAGAGCTACGGGCCGGCCCTGCCTTCACTTTGCATTTCCTGAACATCATTTCAAGCCTTTTTTAAGTACATTACCAGTTCATTAGGACAACACTAGATGTAGCCGTCACACAGTAAATAAACAAAATTATCTTACAGTGAAATGTATATTTTTTCACTAAGAATGGCTTCCTGGCTGCATGGCATCAGCTGTTTTTGTTTATGGGGGAGAGACCATCACTGTGAGTGGCTGGAGGTTGACGTAATGATGTTGGACACACACACACACACACACACACACACACACACACACACACACACACACACACACACACACACACACACAATACTTCTCTCTACTTCACAC
>NW_011360854.1:1758-11552 GCF_000735185.1 Notothenia coriiceps | reverse complement strand
ACACACACACACACACACACACACACACACCCACACACACACACACACACACACACACACACACACACACACACACACACACACACACACACACACACACACACACACACACACACACACACACACACACACAGCGATCCATTAGTTGATTAGAGGGGACTTGCAGGGCCAGAAGGCACCACTCTTCTTGATTATCCCTCAGCAAAGAACCACGGTTTCCCCCGGCAACCAGAACAAAGAGCTGCCTGAATCATCCTCCAGAGACACACACACACACACACACACACACACACACACACACACACACACACACACACACACACACACACACACACACACACACACACACACACACACACACACAATATTCACTCCATGTCTTCAGGCTACAAGTGATGCTTCAAGCAGGAATACAAAGTGTCTCCACCTCCTCTTCTGTCATGTCTCTTTCTGTTTTTCTGTCTCACCTCCTCGCCTCAACAGTTTTCTCCCAACCTTGTTTCCTCAAGGAGTCGTGACTCTCATGTTCTGTCTGTTTGCAGGAGCCTCCTCCTCTTCCTCATGTGTCTTTATCTTTTTTTTTTTGGCGTCCAAAAAGCAGCCTGGAGCTCAAATAAATGATTCTGCACAGCCCTCGATCCCTGAAGAGGACACGCTCCTCACAGACTTCGACATGAAGTGGGCGGTGCGTGACAGCTCAGTTTAAACGGCTGACATTTCCCCTTCTTGGAGAAACAGTCCGTGGTGGAATCATTAATAACGGGATTAATGAATGAGAGAGAAGCTTTAATGAGAGGAGCTCGTCCAGTGTTAAGAAGCTTCAGCTCAAAGAAGTGAGGGGAGTAGGGGAATAATCAGAGTCAAAACTCAGAATTTACAAGATTAAAGGTAGGGTAGGTAATTTTGGAGAAACCAGCTCGAGTGCGCTAGAATTTGAAAATACACAACCTTTTTTGAAAATCTGCCCCTTCCTTCAGACTTCCTTACAGAGCCCCTCCTCCAACACACACGAACGCGCACATGACCAATGAGGGCACGAGATAAGTTTGTGCACAGATGGAAGGCTGACAGGCACACAGGGGATAGGCCATCCAGTTATTTTAGCCGGGCGGCTCAGATGACTTGGTCGTGCTTTTTACAGTACCACGGGTTTCCTACAGATGACATTTTTTTATGGATTTTTTGTCAAAGCACTTCAGATATTCAGATATTCATTGCTATCGGGATGTTAAGAGCATTCCATGGAATATAACAAAAAGTGTATCTCGAGCCGGTTTCTCAAACTTACCTACCCCACCTTTAAGATGTTCCATTTATAATAAAAAAAAATAGTCAATTTGAAAAATAAACAACAAAAAGAAATTCCTGAATATATATATATTTATATAGTAGTAGTATAAAGAACGACCTGGCTTCACTTTGCAAGGTTGGATCGTTTATCGTGGCTGCAGTGGAAGACCTAATTGAATTACACTTTGCAATCAGATTTAACATTTAGAAAACATATGTGATTTAAAGCAGAATCAACATATTATCATCAGCATCTGGACTCGGAAGAGACATCGTTTTGAATTGTTTTTTTTTATTATATAGCATACAGTGTTGGATGTTCCATAGTGTTGTACCAAAATGGCTACTAAATTAAATAAATAATCTCCTGCCTCCATACATTATTTATTTTTGTACCTACATTGACCCTGATATGCCATCACAGGATTCATCCTCAGAGGATCATGAATGCTTCTACGAAATGTAAAAGCATCCAATAGTGGTTGAGATATTATCAGAACAATCAACCAACATCACCATCCAATACTTTTCTCATTTCTATTCTCCTACATTTCTGGGAATAACCGACCCCTCTGTACACGGCTCCATAAAGATTGACTCCATCACGGCATTGTAGGATTCATCCTCAGAGGACCATGAATGCCTCTACCCCAGCGGTTCCTAACCTGTGGGCCACGGCCCGAATGCATTGCAAGTGGGCCGCAAAATCATTTGCAAAACAGTATAATTTGTGTGGAAACATTTCATTATCACGATTTATTTTTCTCTTTCTTGATCCTCCTTAGCAACAGTCAGTACAGTCCTTGACAACGGTCTGTACTGCTGGATTAACAACGTGTCACATGTTCTGAATGGACCAATCCGAACTTTATTTAGCCTCTGTATTGTTTATGGTTGAATGTGGGCCGCACATTTTTTTTTATTCTTAAGTGGGCCCTGAGTTGAAAAAGGTTGGGAACCACTGCTCTACCCAATTAAAAGGCAATCCATAAAACAACTGTTGAGATATTCAGCGGAACAATTGAACAACATTGCCATTCATAAAGCCACTAGCAAAGACCATCCATACAACCAGTATAGTCGATTATCTCTTCACAAACTTACAAATCGTACTTCCTCTGCGGTGACGTCGTGGTGCACTCTGTATCCGGTGCCGTTGTCTCGTGCGTCGGGAAGTTTCCCCGCTCCTTTTCCCTGGGCGTGGCTGGTGTAGTAACGGACGAACTGAGAGCGGCGCACCAGCAGGTGGAGCAGGAAGCAGAGCATCTCCATACTGATGGACACCAGGAAGAAGATGAGCGTGTTCCTCCTCTCGTCCGGGATCAGCAGCTTGGTGAAGATGCGCGACAGAGAGATGATCACGCCTGCTGTGCCTGGAGGAGAGGAACGGGAGCAGGAAGTGAAAGAGAGCCTCAAAACTCACGTTCAGATGAACCTACTCACTGCTGTGCTAAACATCATGTTTGCTTCTTCTAAATGCTGCTGTCCTTGTCTGCCCCATGTGTGTGTGCTGCTAAGAAAATATGTCTCTTTTAATGTTTTTCATGTTTATCTGTGTTTTTTTGTTTATTTTTGCTCACTTTAGTTTTTATTGTTTTCAATCGTTATCGTTGTCAAACAGCGGTTGTACATGTAAATGCAAACAAATGTAAAAAACAATACAGCTCTTGCGATACGCTAAGACACGATGCAATACACAATTATACAAAACAATATGATACTACACGATGTGATAGACCGACATAATATTATACGATACAATACGAGACTATATAATATGATAGTACAAGATGAGATACGATATGCTACGAAAATACTTTATCGTCAGAACACATCTGTAAAAAATGTCATGCATTGCAGCAGCTCCATTTGCAACGTCAACAAAGACACATGTTAAGACAAGAAGCAAGAAAACAGATATTTGACATAACATAACAACCACTGAAGACAATAGGTTCAAGACCCTTTAACGTACATTTGAACTCTGTATTTAATGTTAGGATTGACTCATGCACCACAGGAAAGGGAAAACCCCATAGAGCTTAATAGGGCCTCTTTAAATGTCTGTTTTTTCTTGTTTTTTGTCGTAATATTTGCCTTTTTAAATGTGGAATGGAAGCTGCTGTGATGCAAGAACAATTTAAGACCTTATCTGAGAGTAAAGTATCATCATATTGCACCGTGCACATTAATGAGTCAGTGTGAGTGTACTTACTCTCCCCGGTCATCACCCCCTGTGTGTACCTCTTGGGCAGCATCCCCATGTAACCATAGAAACTGGACTGCTGCACTGAGGAGGGAAGACGAAGTGTTTTTCAAACAGTTAAACACTTTAACAATACTATTTATTAACACGACTCCTGGACCTCACACACTGGGGAGGAGACTCTCTGGCCTCGGCTAATGAACCTTTTACAGCTGCTGGCTGGAGGCTGAGTCACTGCGAGAATCAGTGAGGAAACATTAGACTGCAGACTCCACTGAGTATCTGACAGCTCTGACTCAGCACTAAGAGCACCAAAATGTTGCATTATTCTCTTCAGTGGGTATAGAAACGATGGCCAGATGTATCATGTGCCTCCCCGTGTAACAGGGACATTTGTTTTACTGCTTCAATTTCTTATTTGTTCGATGTTTGGCTGTGTTGCTGCATACATTTTGGCAACAGTCGTAGATTGTTTTGTTGTTTTTTCCCCCAAAATGTGATCGTTTTAACCACAGCTCCTATAATAAGTCTGTAATACAATGTGTAGCCAAAATACACACAGTTAAACATACTTTAATTTCTTTATTTTTTGTATAAATATCCTCATTTCACTTTACCTTTTATACAGTAACATAGTCTTACTTTTACTTTCTATGTTTATATAAATATTTTTTTCTTAACTTTTTCTAAAGTGGAGCAACTGTCACAAAACCAAAACCTCCCCGGGATGAAATAAAGTATTCTGACTGCGATAGCTGATAGGGAAATATGGGAGGTAGATATGGAGGTAGAAAAAGCATTATTATTATTATTATTATTATTATTAGTAGTAGTACCTGTACATCCGAAGGCCACCACTCCCACTGACACCAGGTTGACGACGTAAGCCTGTGCTGTGGTGAACTTGGCCAGCCACACATCAAACACGCTGACAAAGAGCAGCGGCCCGAGAGCCAGGATGTAACCTGCACACACACACACACACACACACACACACACACACACACACACACACACACACACACAGTGAGGAGACCAGGTCATGTTAGGATCGCATGACTGAGCACATATGACATATTTGACAGCCGTATCGTTTCCATCTGACGTCCGACGGGAGTCTCTGAGCTCCAGAGACTCTCCAGCAGACAACACACTTCAAAAGACATTTCCTCCAGGATGCAGGCGGAGCTATTTTAGGCTGCAGAGGGATGGAGAGGTGGTGATGGTAAAACCTCCTGGGGGGGGACATACATTTTTAAAGAGTTTATATTTTCTTCATATCGGAAGGCTGAACAGCTCTATTATTAGCAAAGGCGTGTAGTAGCATTATAAAACAGATTTGTATTGAATAATTTAGAGCCAAATTGAAATGTCTCCAGTGTTATGCTTAATCTTTAAGAAACCCGAAGCATAATCTGCCTGCATTTTAAGAGGTTGTGTTTTAAATATGGGTTTTTGTTTTTTTTGTCAGCAGGATTACTTTAAAGGGGCCCTATTAGGGTCAATTTCAATGTATGTAGTGTCTCTACCGTGACATGTCTCCATGCTTTCATGTTCAAAAAGCTCTTTATTGTTCTCATACTGCCTGTGCTGCAGCACCTCTTTTCACCCTCCGTCTGAAACCAGAGCCCAGTCTGCTCTGATTGGTTATCTGGCCGTCTCTGTTGTGATTGGTCAACCGCTTAGAGATGTCCCGCCCCTTAAATATCACGTACAATGTGTAAGAGGACTAGCCAATAGAAGTGTGAGTGTTACATAATGATGTCACTAAGTTCAGGATGTAAACAAAGAAGTCAAATTGAGGCGTTTCAGGCAGGGGGGGGGGGAACCCTGTAAAGAATAGGACCCCTTTAAATGGTCTAGCTTGGGCCAAGGTATCTCTGTTATGTTGATTACTTTATATATTAACGTATGTCACAATGCTGCTATTTATTTACATATTCTTTTCTTACTATGTATGTGTACATATTTGACTTTAATCTTGTGTGCTTGCCTCTTAATTTATTATGTTCTCCAATTCTCCAAGTGGCATTGAAGTATCTGAAAGGTTTACTTAAATAGCACAGTAAGTTTGCTTTAAGAGTGTTTTGAAAACTGACAGCAAGATTTTTAAAAACAGCCCCTTGTGAAAACACTGTCAAAGCTTGTTCGAAACATGTTATGAATAAAACAGGGAAAATAAGACGTTTCTTTCTCGATCTTTTATAATGTACTCACAGTTTTTTGCTCTGTGTACTCTGCTCTGATAAGCTCTTGCTTCCCAGAGGAGATTCATTAATAAATGACAGCAGAAATTTCCATAATGAGAACTTCTTCCTGATTAAAGTGTGTTCCTGACTCACCCACAGTGATCCTGGTGTGCAGACTGAGCCGCTCCACCAGCACGTTGTTCAGGATGACGGCCAGCAGAGCCACCAGGATGTACGTCAGACTCAGGTCGAACACGATGGACGTCCCTGAAACACACACACACACACACACACACACACACACACACACACACACACGTTTGATAGGAGTTAGGATTGTAAATTAGCTACGAGTAAAAAATCTAGAGTATCATCTGTTCTCTTGTTGAGATCAATGTATTTTATGCATGGTCTTTGTTCATCAAACACATAAAGTGAAATACAAAAATGGAACACTGATTGGTAAATGGACTGTATTGATACGTATAGCCTTTAACCAGTCCTTACGACCCCTCAAAGGGCTTTACAGTTACAACACATCATTCAACCTTTCAAACAGAGAAATGTGCCACTTGTTCGCGGAAGCTAACATTCACACAACTCACACAAAAGTAATTTGCCCAAAGCTAGTCCACGGCATATTGACTGGGATCTAACCAACAACCTTCCGATTGAAAGACGACCGCACTACCTCACAGCCACAGTTGCCAAACCTTCTCATTGCATTTGCCTTTTTATCTCATGTATCACATTTCCAAGTTTGACCTCAACTTCCTCCCGGCTTTGTTGATGCTGTAAGAGTCCTAATGCTTATTTAGCCCAATTTTTCAATCGTTAATAACTTGGGTTACAGGGTGTGATTTAATGGTATTTAGTCCATCTGTTGTAGGAGATGTGGATGATATAGACTAGAGCACATATGTGTTTCTCAATCGCGAGGACGCTTGCTTGGTAGCACATCTCTGCCGAGCATCTTGCTTCAGAAGCGAGGCAAGAATCCTTCCTGGCATTCGGAAAAACGAAGAGGGGAACAGGCGAGCAGGTGTGCGTCATGCCCCGCCTTACATTTTCCGCCGCAGATTTGGGGAAATTGGTCCGTGCGCAAAGCATTGTGGGGATTTTAAGACCGCGGAGTCGACACATGTGCAGCCTCGAAATTTCTCCTAACGAAGTACGCCGGGCTCGGTAGATTTCCAAGTATGCTGGACATTGGAACAGTACTCCGGCGGCACTCGATGACGTTGTATGCTTTAAATAGTGGCTCTGAAGCAGCTTTACTCGCGATTGAGAAACACCCCATGTGTCAAACTCAAGGCCCGGGGGCCAAATCAGGACCGTGGTGGATTTAATTTCGGCCCGCAGGATAATTCACATTTTTATTAGATCTGGCCCGCCGGTATATTGCACGCACACCTTCTCTCCATCCTGAGGGTCTCCTCAGCTCAGAGCCTGAGCCCAAACATTGATGAACTTGCACCCAAGATGAGATGCCAAGTATCTGAACTAACATCACAGAGCAGCACACTGAGTTTAATGGATGTTTCCTTCTGCACTTTGTCTCTCATGACAACAGGGCAGGTTTGGTTTGTTCTTTGAGGGGAAAAGTTTTTTTGAAGCTGTTGTTGGCCTGTGGAGAAATGTAATCATATAAGAAATGACTCTGGAAAAGCTGCAGATAGAGCCATAAGAAATGAATGCAACTGATTATTTAATGTTTAATGTTGTTTTTATAGGCAATCATTTAAGCTTTGTTAGTTCCAGGTTTAATATGTGCAATAAGTTCATTTCAATACGTTCTGCAATAAACATTGAACCAGTCCGGCCCTCGAGTAGTACCCATTTTTTTATTTTGGCTCACTGTGTATTTGAGTTTGACCCCCCTGATATAGAGGGTCAACTTATTCAGAGATTGTTTATTTACTTTGTTAAACATCCTAAAATGAGTAACGAGTAGTTCAGCCTTTAAGATGAGGCTTAAGCTAAGTGTCTGAAAACTGTCGGACATCATGCCAGTAATTCAGAAATCATCAAAATGTTGCTGAGATGTTATAATAACGTTAAAAAAACCTCTGATTTCTCTTAACAGTTTAATACACACATGTATTTATTTAACTACCCCCAAAGAATAAGTAAATACCAGTCATTTCAAATTGAGATTAATTAAGATTAATACCTGATTATTGTTGTGATTCATTTACATTTTTGAATCGACTGTCACCCCCAACATGAATATACGTGCACTCTGCAGGTGTGCATGTACAATTCCTGCACTCTCCATAGGTGCATGGCTTGGTTCATGCATATTAATACCTTGAAACTTGTGGTGCAGGTAGTCCACGTCGGTGATGAAGCTGTTGTACGGGAGCAGGAAACCCACGCCAGCCAATAGCATTGCAAAGTAGATGCCATGGTAACGGTCGTCAGGGATCGGCTCCTCAAAGTCTGAGCGGGGAAGCAGAGTCAAGGGTTAGAGAATCACAACGAGGCTGAAATCACACTTGAACAGCGGGGATAGGAATGATCAAAAAGTCTGAATTAGGTCTAAAGCAAACACACTCCATCTTCATTAACACTAATCAGGATGAATGGAGCTGTAGCAGAGAGACGCTGATTCAGAGGACTCTGCTCCTGCAGCTGATTCATCAGAAGGGGTTCAGATGGTGTTAGACGTTTGCAGCTGAGTCTGTTTCATGGTGAAAGTGAGATGAGCAGGTTTATTATATAACTGTGTGTAATCCTGTGATCCCACTATTAAACGCTCAAAATCATGTTTTTATTTATTCAACAGCTGGTTTTCTGTAGATATACAATGTTACTGAGCACAAGTGTTGTACTTCATTGCTATTGTATGCTGAACAACAGTTTAAGCAAACTTAAAAAGCCAGATATAGGCGAAGATACAAGAGTAGTAATTGGTGAAAGATCTTGAAACAGTGTGTGTCAATACCTCTAACTTCACAATAAAAATAAAGGGTAAGGGTCTAGACTTAGCACTATTGGAACTTGATCAGGGAACTTCAGCTGAACTTACCATAGACTGACAGATCAGTTTAAACATCTTCAAGCTCAGTCGCCACTGATTGACTGCACAGGGCGCAGATAAATACTTAACTAAATATTAAAAGCCCACTTGCATGATGCATAATGAGACACATTCAAAACGAAACTGTATTCAGGGGAAGTTTTCTCCACCGATATGCTTACTGTAAGGACATCAACTTAAACACAATTGTGATCATTTAATTTGTCTTTTTGGGGCAAAATATATCTATATTTCTAGACACGCACTTTGCAATTCATGCTGTTTTTGGAGTGGGTGAGGGAAGACTTTTTGATGTTTTTTGGTCCTACATTTTCTTTATACTCAGTGCAACATTGAGTTTGATGCATATTGTATAGGAATTGCAATATGATTGTCTATATGGAGTTTTGGAGGGGAAGTATTTGGATTCATTTTGATATTTGTTTGTGATATATTGATCTATTTGCTTTCTTCTTTCTTTGTTCTTAGACTATCTTTTTATAAAACCAGTACACACACACACACACACACACACACACACACACACACACACACACACACACACACACACACACACACACACACACACACACACACACACACACACACACACACACACACACCATGTATACATCACTTCAGGGGACATTACATTGACTTACATGCATTTCCTGGAGACTTACCCTAACCTTAACCATAACCAACACATGCCTAACCCTCACCCTAACGAAGTCTTTACCCTAAAATTAATGATTCCCCTCATGGGGACCTCCATTTTGTCCCCATAAGGAGGCGAGTCCCCACACGTGACTGTGTAAACAGATTTAGGTCCCCACAAGTATAGTAATGCTAGGCCACACACACACACACACACACACACACACACACACACACACACACACACACACACACACACACACACACACACACACACACATTCCCGTTGACGCATCCTGAACAATATCCTGTTAGATTTTCCCGCAGCTGCCGTCTGCAAGACAACCGGGTGTGTGTGTTTTCAACCCGGTGTGTGTGTGTGAGTGTGTGTGTGTTTCCCTCTGGTGCAGAGAAATGTCTGCATGATCTC
>NW_011360854.1:0-1618 GCF_000735185.1 Notothenia coriiceps | reverse complement strand
TGTGTGTGTGTGTGTGTGTGTGTGTGTGTGTGTGTGTGTGTGTGTGTGTGTGTGTGTGTGTGTGTTTCCCTCTGGTGCAGAGAAATGTCTGCATGATCTCTGAGAGACACCACGAGCTGTTTACAGTCTTGAATGCAGAAAACACTTTGATAGGAAGTGAGCGACGCTTTACTCCAGCAGCTGATGATGAATGTTGTTTTCAGTTTCACTCAGTTTTCAACCACTTAACTTTGACTTGAATTAACTTAAATAGGCAAGTTCAATTTACACTTTTCACGTAGATAACAAACTTAACTTTTGCACAGATGCAGGCGACTTATTTTCGCCACCAATTCATGGAGCCTTGGCCCTCTGTAAAACCCCCAATACTCTATGATAGAAAATAACAGACATACTTTTATACAGTTCATTCTTTCTTCCAGAATAATCAGGGAGACTTGAATCTAAAAGACTTCCCTGGATCAAACTGTACTCTTTTTTATTATTCGTTCTTGTGGAAAGACCCCTTCTTCTTCTTCTTCTTCTTCTTCTTCTTCTTCTTCTTCTTCTTCAGCTTCATTTAGTGTGAATCGTACTAATGCCAGCATAAGATTTGAAAAAGGCGAAGGAACAACAATATCTCGCACAATAATATAATGAAAAGCAAAGAGGAAGAACAAATAGATGGAGTGGAGAAAGTTCCTCAGGGATTTGAGCCTTTGTAGACCATTTACATGAACTAAAACCACACACTACAGGAGAGGGAAAACCCCAGGAAGCAGAGTAGCCTCTTTGAGGGATTGTCTTTTTTTAAATCACAGAGTTGAAGCTAACGGAGTGGAGATAATTCCCTTCATGAGAAAACACTATAAATAGAGAATGAGGCAAACTGCTCCCTTCAGCTTTCTGTCTCTTGATGTCTCTGGCATCCTCTTTCCTCTGCACAGCTGGTGTGTAATTGGTCAATCTGTCCTCAGCTCTGCTCTGATTGGTTGAGGTGACACGAGGCCCCGTAGATCTCAGTGACACCTGCGATTCACGGCAGACGGACGACAGAGAGAGAGAGTCAGGAACAGCAGGGGGCGTTCATTGGGAACGTGAGGAAACTAAACTCGAAGACGAACTTCAAAATACAAATGAATTAATAAAAAATCCAGATATTAATAAATTAAAAGATGTCTAAGAAAATAGAAAAAAAAAACATAAAATAAAATAGAAATAAAAAAAATACAAGTAAAACAAAATTAAAGAAAACATTTTTAAAAACAAGATAAAAATAACAAACAAATTAATAATAGATACATTAAATTAAAAACATAAACAAAATAAATTAGATTAAGAGACATACAGCGAGTGCACCTGCAGGTTTCTTGCTGTGTTAAGTTTGTATCCTCATGGTTTACTTTAGGAAGTCACTTTTAGGCCATGTAAACACACGCGTCTCATTCTGCGTTGATGCATAATTGTACCGCAGTATTTTCCTTTCTATTTCCAAAGAGGGCCAAGACTCCAGCAAATGCCTGCAAGACACCAAGCTGGAGTTGATGCAGCTCGTGCCATAAATAGAAACATTTCCCCCCCCTGTAGGCTAAAAAATCACCCCCCCCCCACCAACCCCCATCCAACCCACCACCCGTTT
>NW_011360853.1:7078-9604 GCF_000735185.1 Notothenia coriiceps | reverse complement strand
ACAGGATGTGTGATTACCTAGAAGAGCATCAGAAATGTTGTAGGCCTGGATAGCTATGTGATTAACATGATGATTCAGCCTCTATGGAGAGAGACATATGACAAGCATGATCATTTCTGACGTGGAGCTAATCTGAAGTAAACATTGAATACTGCTTTCTGTTACTCCATCTTGTGGCTGTGGAACTCCCTCTCTTGTATATCAGCATATGAAGGACACTGTTCAGGAACTAGTTGTACCAAATGCTCTGTATGTGGTGACTACTATATCCAATCTCCGTTCATAGTAGTCCAAATTAGCCCACCGGGACTACAAATATGGCTACTATCTGGTTAAAACTGACATTTTTGATCCTGAAAATGTCAGAAATTGATTCAGCATCCTCTAAAACCACTTATATTCTGTCCAAATCGAGCAAGGCATTTCAAACTATTGTCAGGATGTAGTCTCACAGGAACATGCAAATATTGTTACTCAGTCATTTTGCTATGAGTGCAAATGGACGACGTATTTCTCTCTTCGAAACTACACACAAGTGGTCAAAATGGCGACTATAGCTTGAAACTTTTACCTGAACAAAACAGCACAGCAGCCAGCAGCAGAGCATGCGGACACATCTCTAAGTCTCACGGGTTGGATGTGTCTTTTCTGCTCAAAGAAAGGGGAAAAGATTCCAGTAAAAAACACCACCGTCCACTGTTTTTAAAGTAAACCCAGTTAGTGGAGCAGCTGAGTGACGTCAATCAAAACATTTAACTTTCGGTTTCGCTGCGGTGCGTTCAGGGGGGCTCGGATTTTTGCACTGACAGAAAAATGTCATACACAGATGTTACTTTCTCAGAATTTCCCCAGTACTTTATTGCTTTTCTCAATTACATGAAATTATACAAAAAAGCCCAAACATTTTACACATTTCCTTACACCTTAATAATGAACAGCATCCACACCATTCTTCTTGAACGCAAGAGCAACAACTTCATGCCCCTTAAAGTTAAGGGACTACTGGCACAAAAGCGTAGTGATGGACTTGGTAAAGAATATGACCAGTTCTGTGCTGATGTGCAAGGCCTGTACAGTACATGTTTGGAGTATTTGGAGAAGTGGATGACTCCCTGGAAGAGTTCTCCACATTCACGTGGATGGATCTGAGTGAACCACCAGAGTGGAATGATGTGGAGGCCTGCATCAAGTTCCTAGGAGAGAAGGGGGTGGTAATTGATGATGTCAAGTGTTTTGACCAGGTCACCCATCTGAAGAGATTCACAGAAAGGTGCAGCCGTGATGAGGAGTTCAGTGGCCTGCAGGTGCACCAGAAGTGGACCAAATATTTTGAGAAGGCCAAAAGCATTGCATGTTACTCAGAACTACTGAAGATTGCACAGTTTGTCTTTGCACTTTCCTCTCACAATGCAAATGTTGAGAGGGTTTTCTCACTGATGCAGAGCCAGTGGACCAAGGAGAGGAACCAGCTGTCTGTTGAGTCACTGAAGGGGATTCTATTTATGCAATACAATTTGAAAGACATGTCTTGCAAAGACTTTCATGCTTATTTGTTGAGCAACCTAAACCTGCTGGGAAAGATCAGCTCCACAGCTAAATATCGATGGGCAGACAAGGAGGATGAAGAAGAAAAGCAGGATGAAGAAGATTGAAGTATGCAGCTATGCAGAGAGAGAAAGCTATGTAGCTGTGGGAGAGAAACTTTAAACTTTTAATTTTAAATTGGGACCCTAGAAAACTTTTTGAAGCTAGAAATATGTGAAAAGTTGTCGTTTACAATGACAGGTCCTGGAATTGTGTTTACAAACATTTAAAGTAGGCTTATATTTGGTTCATGGTGCCTCAAAATGTGTTTGGTTTGAACAAGGCCTGGGCTCAAAAAAGTAAATAAACGTCATTGATGTGGCAAACAGAATAATAATATCCCCGACTGTCTATAAAAACTAAAGGTTTTCCTCCTGTACTGACGGGTCGAGCTCTATCAAATTCACTATGAGTTGGTAAATGAGTTCTCGGGAATAACCCAAAAAGTTTCATACGGGAGGACACATACCCTATATTATTAACAAATAAGAGATATATTAATTAATACTGACATATCATTGTGTATTATAGAAGAATATGGTTCTGTAGATGGCTCATGGTCTCAATGACGTAGTTAGTTGTACGAAATCGTTATATACGGATCTTTAATATAGAGACTTGTATAGATGTTTACGTATGTTCTTTATTTGAATTTGATAGTATGGACGATTGTTTTTATTACGAGAGAAGTAAAGTTCAGAACTCGACCTGTACTTTATATTATTGCTTATTTACTTTCAGTCAATCTTTTATCTTTTACGTGTCGAGAAATGGTTATTAGAGAAATAACTTATGAACGAGTTACATTTGTTATTTTGTCAATGGAGTGTATCTATGATTACATTAATAAAATTTCATTTACGTGATACCGTCAAAACCTAAAGTGTAAACGTATTAACGGTAATCACTTGTATTGGATTTGTATTGTAAACTAATGGATTA
>NW_011360853.1:0-7033 GCF_000735185.1 Notothenia coriiceps | reverse complement strand
CAGCCGGCAGCAAGCATTTTTTTTCACAACAACGAAAAATACTGGCAATGTAATGAATTGACACACCAAGCTTTTTTCCTTCTCTACAATCTCTTTGTTTCTTTATTTTTATTCCGGATTTACCCCTGTCATTCTGTTATTTTCCTCTGATCTTTAATAACAGATAGTAGATCGTTGATAGATAGATGGCTGCACTTTGGTTAACAGACTAACATTGATTTCCTCAATTTATAAACGGACAGGCTCTGTAATTATACCATAACCTTTTCTCCTCTATCACTTAACTCATCTTCCTATACAGATTTACTTACCATCTACTCTAGTCATGTCAGGATTAAAGAACAATTATTTTCAGGATTGAATGTTCAAACCAAGGTCTAAAACCTGGCGTTTCATAAGAAAGTGACTAATATATAAACCAAATGTAATATTGGATAAAACACTTCACCAAATGGTTTGAGTAAACATACAAATAAAGTCCCCTGGTTTGTCTCTAGAGTCTAACTGCCATGAGAAAAATCAAATCAATGTTCCACTAGATGTCGCTCATTGTACCAATACGGTTTATATAATACACAACATATTATTATTATAGTAAAAGGGCTCGCTTTAGCAAAAACCTGATCCATACAGGCAGCCCTAAATAATAACAAGTAACCATCATGTGTGGTGCTATCTGTAGATGTCTGTCTTATTTTTTGTTGATTTCATATTGTTTTCACAGAGCTGTGTAAATGAATGTCCCCCTGGGGACAATACATCTAAACTAATTGAATATTCAATCCCACACATGACGATTGAGAACATACATTTGTAACTTACCTCGTTTAAAGCCCTTTTGTTGTAATACTATGGATTTAGTTGACACTACTAGCCAAGTTTCTTTTGTCCAATATCTCGCGGGAAGGTACATTGAATTAGAAGTAGAACAAGAAGAAGAAGGAGAAGTAGTAGAGGTAGAAGAAGAAGAAGAACGAGAAGAAGCTGAGGTAAAAGAAGTAGAAGAAGAAGAAGTTGAGGTAAAAGAAGAAGAAGAGGTAGAAGAAGAAGAAGTAGAAGAGGTAGAAGAAGAAGAAGTAGAAGTAGAAGAAGAAGAAGAGGTAGAAGAAGAAGTAGTTGAAGAAGAAATACGCTAACGCTACAAAAGGCACAACACTGTTACTCTGTTTTTACCGACATGTAACATTTTATTTCAGCTCGCTATGTTTTTTAAAGCACATTCAAAAACGGGAACATTTTCGGGAGTTTTAACCGGGTACCGGCCACCGGAAACGGGGACTTTGTCCGGAAAACGGGGACGTTTTGGTCACCCATCCGACTGTGTTTACAGCTAAGCACACACGCTAACATTAATTAACAAGCTCACTTGGGGTTGAGGCTTTTTTACACGTTATTTGACTGCCTGCCCACATATCTGATCTAGATATAGTAACATGTGTTGGGGAAAATAATTATTTAAATTTATTTAATAATTGTGACATTTATTTTTCTTTTCGATGGATGAATGATGCTCAAAGTGAGGGGGCAAATAAGACAACTGAGGGGGCAATGCCCCCTTTTGCCCCCTTGTGGCGCTGGGCCCGGTGTGTAGAGATGTGTGCAGGGGCCGACTGGCCATCTGTGTGTTCTGGAGAATCACAGAACGGCCAGTTGTCTGCGGGCCGAACACGGCCGGCTCGGTTCGCTGACGGCCGGCACCGCCCTTTATTTTTTATGTTTTTTAAACGGCATCATTTAAGTTGCGCTGACAGGCGACAGAGGTCCACCGTTTCCCCGCAGCTAGGCTCCCCCCGTTGACGGTTGCTGTTGGAGTGACCGCAGGCTGCTACCATTTAACCACACACCCCTGGCTGAAATGTCCTTAAAATTAAGTCTGAGTTCGAAATATATCTCAAATAATGTATGCCCTGTAATTTCCCCACGTAAACATAAAAGTCTGCAATGAAATGGTAGTCTCCTGTGTGCTCCACTTCCTCTATGGCGCAGCGGTAACTTTCTAAAAAAAAAAAAGTCGGTACTACGGCATAGTTTACTAACCCGTTATCCCGACTTTTTTTCTCTCTTTTTTTGTTGTCCATATCCCTTTAGGGGCTCCGTAATATTACACAACATAACAAATATAAAATAAAAAAGCATAAAATAATATGAATTAATACACAACTTAAAATAATTATAACCCAATTGAAAAATAAAAATATAATCCTGATAATACAATAAAAAAACTGCATTTCTTTTTGTGTTATTCAACCAATGGTTTTGTTAAACAAGAAATAAATCCAAAGTCTTCTCACCTAATTCGCCTTCCTCCGGTGCTGCCTTTGAAAGAACTAGACAGATTGAAACTGTAGTTATTGGCTTATTGTTGACAATATATTAAGAATAAGTTATATATAAATTATAACACTCAACAGCAGCTCCAGCCAAGGCCATGGAGGCACATAAAAATACAAACACAACCAGTGTCTTCATGGTGAGGATGATGAGAAGAGGATTAAAGGTAAGAAAGAGAGTTTGTAGGAACCTGCAGCGGAAGGAGAGCTGTGGCGGAGAACAGGAGGAAAACCATCGCTTAAATACTAGAAATTATCCTGACATCTGCAAAACAATCAAATAGGGAAATTTGCGACTTCCTATTACTCGTTACTGGAATGAGTTTTTGAAATCTGCATGTGTCAACAAAATGTAGAGAGAGTTCAAAAAAAGTCCAAAATCAGATTCAGAATGCCTCACAACCACTATGATAAGGGAACATATAACCACAGAGAGACAAAATGACCCAAAAGATCAAAATTAAAATGACTACAAAGACATAAAATAAACTGCAAAGAGACACAAAATGTCAAAACATGATATGCAAGAAACACACAGAAATAAACAACAAATAGAAAATAATACAGACAAAATATTAACTATGGTCACTACAGACAGAAAAGCAAACAAAAGGACTACAAATAATCACAAAACAACAAAATGACAAAGACTTTAATAATAATAAAAATAATTAAAAAATAACAATGATCATAATAAATAACTTTGACCTCTTTCTAAATGTTTTTACCTCAGAATAAGGTGTTATTTCATCCAAATGACACAAAACAAAACGGTTTCATACTATGCAATTCACAGGAATAAAACTGCTTTTATTTAATTATGTTGGTCTTGTCATTCCATTAAACAATGTGAGATGGTTTCAAAACATCTGAAAAACAGGAATTGAGGACTGATGTTCGACTTCCTTTTACTCGTTACTGGATTAAGAGATCTGCGCGGGTCAACAAAGCGTCAGCAGAGAGAGTTTACAAATGACCAATGTTAGACTCACTATGATAAGGGTCAAGATAACCACACAGAGACACAATGACCAAGGAAATCTACGACCAAGAGACAAAATGACATAACAAGGAACTTTAAATGACAAATAAGACAAACAATGACAAAAGATCTACTTAAAATCCACTTAAAATGACAAAAAGACACAAAATGATGACAAAGAGAGAGAATGAATATAAAGTTATGCATAACAACTGCAAAGAGACTTAACATATACTATAAAGAGACTGCTTTCAAAGTATACATTGTGGGTGTGTACTGTGATTTCTTGATGCATTCAAATATGAAACAA
Source organism: Notothenia coriiceps (assembly GCF_000735185.1). Lineage (NCBI taxonomy): Eukaryota > Metazoa > Chordata > Actinopteri > Perciformes > Nototheniidae > Notothenia > Notothenia coriiceps. Next base: position 3,411 of record NW_011360853.1, on the reverse strand, counting down.
GGTGGCATGACTACTTTTGTGTTAGTGCTGTTAGTGTGGGGAATGTGGTTATGTATTATAAAAGTAGATTATTACCAAAAAATCGAAGATTTCTTCAAATCATACCACAGCAGTGGCAAGTTTCATGCAGCAGAGCGATCAAACATGTCACTGTTTGTTGTTTTTGTGGTCTTTATTTATTGCTGCTGTGGCGTGATCCATACATTAGATTTAAACTCAAGAGCTACTGCTATCCCTCTCTCTATCCCACGCCCCACCGGCTCAGGACGCTCTCTCACCTGCTCTTGGTTGCCCACAGACTACGTACATTACGCACCGCACTATTCTCAAAAAAGCTAAGTTACTCTCATGACATTTTGGTATGATACTTATAAAGTAATAGTTTGAATATCCGACACACGAAGATCCGAACGTTGCTATTGCTATTGGCAATTTAATTTAGCAAACTAAGTACTTAATTGTCCAAGCAAACCTAAATGTTGAAGTAAATGAAGAACTTTAGGAGCTCATAATGAAAGACAAATATTAACAGTTTAAAACAAACCCTTTTGCTTACACTTTAATATGTGTAGCTTTCTATCAATATTAGTAAGCACAACATCCACAGATAACTTCATACTCATTATTTTTTTCAAACCGTAGTAACAGACAAAGAATTAAAGGTTTTAAAATCATTAAAATGTACCTCCGTTGCTGTCTTGCAGCAGAAATAAAATGCCCTCCGTAACCGTAACGGTCCGAGCCGGTGTTTCAGACTCTAGGTTAACGTATCACTCCGCCTCAATTGGATCACTGCTGCAGGTGCACAGAGTTCCTCCGCCAGCGGCAGTAGTCCTCTAATTTAGATCAAAATGTGTCTTTACTTTAGTCCGAATTAAAAGATGACATCTTTAGGATATACCAGTTAATTACATCCATGCTTAAACCTTGCATTCAGTTTAAAGAGTTTTTTTTTTAAACTCGAATGTGGAAGCATACGTTTTTTTCTGTAGCTCTCCAACCTGCACTCCCGCCTTTCTATTTTTTAAATGTTTTCAACTGATAACTTGCTAAGGCAAGTTGAGTCAATGTGACAAAATGTTTAAGTTGTCAAGACAGTGAATAAATGTAAGTTTAACCTTCTAAAACTAGAAAAGCTGAGTTCAAAATCAAAAACTTGTCAGAGCTCTTTGAATTAAAGAGACAATGTAACTTGACATAACTAAATGGGGCTGTGATGTTGTANAGTGTACATTTTATGCATTATTAAATGAATGCACCAAACAAGCTATAATTAAAACGTTACAAAAACGGTATAATTATAATTTATATTTATTAGTTAACTTAAAATAAAAATCTATTATTTAGTGATATAGGAGTTAAAGGACAAGCGCGTACAAGTACAGTGTCACAGATACACAGAAGACAGTAAGGTGAATTACATTTAACTAATGACAAAAATACATGGGGACAAAAAAAGAAAAACAGTGTGTGTGTGCACATGCGTTTGAGGGATGAGGTAATCAGGATTCATCTTTTAGAGTATTTTGTAACTTTTTAAAAACTAAAGATTCAAATAAAGGCTATAAAAGAGTTCATACTGGGTAGCTTATATCATTGTGTAAAGTATCCGCTGATTTAAAGACGTTTCTTTCCCCAACACGTTTCTTTTTGGACTCAGTAATGTCATGGAGTGACACGGAAGTTGTATTACCACAGTTATGTTGTTTTTCAATAAACTTTATTGGAATCCAGGGGGAAAAACAGACTGTGCCATCAAGTGGTGAAACTACTGCAACACATCGGGGAAATAAAAACAGGAAAAAACAATAAAAGCAAAATGATTCAACCAGTATTTTTCACAGTTGCTCTAATTATGAATACATACATTATAATTAAAATTAAATTAAAATAAGACTAATATTTTGCAGATGAGGCATTAAAAACATGTTTTATTAAAGAGAAAACAAATCATGTTGCAAAAAATATATGATGAATTCTGGGAGAAAAATACTTATTTAATAAACAAACAGATTATCCTTTTTCAATATACCTGCAGTTAAAATAAAGACCATTCATAAAAACCTAATGCAAAGTGATTGTGAGTAATTATAAAACATTAAACAGTTTCTAATGATGAGTCAAAGAGTGAGGAAATATAAAACAAGTTTAAAGTTTACCGCTTAGATTATTAGAGCAGCAAGAATCACATTTACTGAGAAAACAGAAAACTAACAGCCATCACAATGAAGTCAAATATTGAACATGAGATAATATTATATCAGAGTTTCACGAGAACAATGTTTGCTCGAACACAACAAGAACGTCACAAATGTACTTTATCACTTCTCATACCTAACGTATCTTAGTATTTTGAACTTCACTTGAAGTAAAAACAAAAAAATAGTACCAAAAAAGCCACTCACACATGAAATAAAAATGATTCAGTGAACATTACACACAGAAACATGTGAAAAGGCTGGTTTCTCCAAATAAAAAAAACATTTTTATTAACAAGAGCCATAAAAAACCTGTTTATTCGAACGTGAAGTCACTGTTGGTCAGCTTTTCATTTGGACCAAAGCAGGAGGAATGCTAGCTTGACTCCGAAAAGGATCAGATGGAGGCATAGTGAGTGCGCTGGTGGGTCTAAGGGAACTGATTTGAGTAAAGGCTTTCCCACACTGTATGATTTCTCTCAAGTGTGAATACGCCGATGGATCTTAAGATAGTTTGATCTGGTAAATGACTTGTCACACTGGTCACAGCTGTATGGTTTCTCTCCAGTGTGAGTAAGACAATGTCTTTTTAGATCACTTGATTTAACGTACGTTTTCCTACACTCTTCACAGCTGTATGTAGGGCTGGGCGATATATCGAGTTTACACCTTACATCGTGGATTGCACTACATGCGACTTCGTAAATGACCACATCGTGAACATCGAGTATTATGTTGTCAAATCAGTTTTCCGCCGCGGCCAAAATGAGCTTTCCTTTCTCCCTCATAGACACAGTAACACACGCAGGCCCCGCCCATCTTGCACACAAACATTACACACACGCAGTGACAGAGAGGCATTTGTTTTGAGGAGAGGGAAAGAAAGGTTAGATAGTTTAAACCTTAGCACAACATGTTATTTTTTTTTTTGTATGTCTTGTGAACGTAACGCTGGCATAATATGATGTGGCCTGCTGACATGGCCCGTGTTTAATTCAGCCCAGATATGGTGACTGCAGGCCAAAAACAAAAAACCCAAACCTCCTTAATGTTACTCAAGGCAAATATATGTAGGCTAATATAACCGTTAGACTGCAGCTAACTGTGGGGCTACACAAGTATATATTTTTTGTGTGTTGGTTAAAATCGTTTTAATAGAAACCACTAATGAAGAAAGTATAAATAACAATGGTTTAATGCAGACATGTTACAG
>NW_011360852.1:8403-12952 GCF_000735185.1 Notothenia coriiceps | reverse complement strand
CCTATCCCCTTAATAGAATATCACCTCCCATCTTCAGAGCAATCTGACTATTATAACATTAGCGTTAAGAAAGCTTACTTAAATATCTTCCACAACATAAGTAACCGGATCAGAGTAACAATAAGTACAGTCCGCGGCATATCACATCATAATGTATCATATATCTCCTTATCTGAGTCAGCTGAGCCGTATCTGTCCGTGCAACACTCACAGTGTCACATACTGTATGCAGAAGTATTATTTTAAGCAACACATTAAGTTGACGAAACACTCGTAACAAATCTAATTAAAGTCAGATCCACTCGTGTCTTAGACGGGGCAGTGATATCATAAACCTGTTAATGTACGCATTCAAACACGTTTTCTTTTACCAGCTGTATTCACCTTGCAGGTGCAGCTATGTGGCTTTTATCCTGGATAAAGTGTTTAAGTCATGGATGTTTAAAGTTTAACGTCTTCCTATGTGTCTAATTATATAGTTGACTTTTCATTCAGGAAGTATGACGCTGCGCTGTCAGTAGCCTACGTTTGTGATTGGTCGAATGCTCCAAATACCACCCCTTTCATGTGAACGCGCACCTAACTAGATAGTTAACAGTTGAGCGACACGGCTGGCTTGAGCGATCCACTTGATAACCCGCGTCGTAGTACCGTTTAGCAAGAGCGCATATGTTTTGAATTAGGCCCACAGGCTAACTCAAACATATCCAGTTTAGGTTGAACCAGCTTCGTAGTATACCCTCCCCGGCAAACTTTCAAGCGTGGTCTGCCGCAAGCGAGCGGCAGGAGCGGGGCTGTGAGCAGGGGCGGACTGGCCGTCTGTAGAATCTGTATAACCACAGAACGGCCGGTCGTCAAGTACTGTTGATGGCCAGCTCGGTTCGCTGACTGCCGGCACCGCCCTTACTTTATTGTGTTTTTAAACGGCCTCAATAACAACAACAACAACAACAACAACAAAAACAACAACAACGTCAAGCCTTTGGGCTCTGAAACTACGGGGCGGGCAGAGGACAAATACACATGCTTTAATCGCTCGTTAAAATAATTTGTGGCGTTAACTTGACAGCCCTAGTTTAAATGAATACTGTGAAACAGTATTCTTTTGTACCAATTCTCTTTAGTTTGTGTTTTAGCCAAATAATTTATAGTAGACATTCCAATGAAAGTTGTCTTTGTTAAATAGCCCCTTTCTATGCATGTTTAACAGTTTCAACTATCATTGTAGCATCTCTCAACACGTCTTCTTCCTTTCTCCCTTCCCTATTTCTTCCTGTCTTTGCCCTCCCACTCTCTTTTTTGCCCCTCGTTCATTTACAATAGAACTTGACAGGGAATCATTAGCTGCATAATGAAAAGCAGCAGACCAGTAATATATACCGTCACTGTCTATTTCAGCCTCCTTAGCCTAAAGACCCTGCATGTAAATTAGGCTTTATTGTGTTCTGTTAAAGTCTGAGAGGTGGGTGTAAGTGGCTCAGAAATGCTTTTAGGACAAAACGCAGACAGCTTTTGTTGTTGCCTCGACTGTTCTTCACTTGAAATATGCAGCCAATAGTAAAGTGTGTTGGTGGGGAAATTATGTGCAAATGATTGAATAATTATTTCAGCTTTTCTACGCTAATGAATGTTTCTTAGTGTGGGGTTGTGTGTCAATGAGATGGTCCCCTGATTTCAACAGAAATGATTGGATAAATAGATATTGGAATTTTCAATGCTCAAACAAACAAGTATCTGATGGATCCAGACAGTAGGATTTAGTTGACTGTGTTTGAAGCGGCGAAGGGTTTACAAATTGGTGTTTATGAGATTTAAATCAAAGTTTTTTAAATGATTAGCATCGAAGTCCCAAGTCAAGCCCAACAAGTCCCAAACTTCGTCAAAGTATCAAAGCTTTGTGTATCAAGTTATATTTGAACCCTTATAGTTTAAACACTAAGTAGATGACAAAGATTTCAAATCAAGTCCAACTTAAGTACAATTTGTGTGAATTGAATCCAGGCGTCCTGTAAAAAGCATCTAGCAACAAGCAACAAAGTGCGTCATAAAAGGAAGCATACTATTATCTGTTCCTTGCTTTTAGCAAATTTAGCTTCAACAGCTTTTGCCACCCACTATATTTCCAGTCCCACCTGCTGAGTGTATCTTGTCTTGCCAATTCTGGTCTGAACACAGCTTTAGGACAAATTACGTTAGCTTGTTTGAACTGGAGAACTATGAGTAGCTGCTTGAAGACGAGCACATTGTCCTTGGTGAAGATCAGCTATCAAATATTTCATTCTGCAAGTTTACATGTCGCTTCTGGATTCCATATGTTTTCTTTCGCCTATAACTTTTAGTTTAAATCTGTCATTGCTCTTTACTTTTACATATTGTTTGGCCAAATGTTAACAATAAATGTGTAATGTGTTAAGTACTAGAGTCTATAAAGACTTTAGTATTGCTTTGTGTTCATGGTCTCTATGTGTGTGTGAGTTAGGCACACACGGATGTGGGAATGGAGGAACAAATGACTTTTCTCAGCTGACAATAGTTGGAGATTGCAACAGTAATAGAGATATCAGCAAAGGCTATCATGTTCACTGTAGCAGAATACGAATCGACATAGACGCATGGTCGGCTATATGCGTGTGTCCACACACTCTGATACACACCCAGCTGACTAAACTTGTGCCTGAGAACGAAAGATTGGAAAACTATTAGCTGAAATGTGATCTTAGTGTCTCCACAGACATTGCAATCTTTCTCCCTGTCCTTAGCTCGGGTCCTTCTCTCACACTTTATCTGTGCACACAGACACACACACAAACAAAATCTATTTTCTTGTCTGTCGCTGTGTTACAGTGCTATTATTGAGGAGCAGTGGGGCTCGGGGAGAGCTGGAGTGAAGAGGCTGGGGTGAGAGCGGTAGAAAACACATGATATATAGCGAGATATGCTCAGATATCAGTTGTTGATTTAACAACACATATAGAGCCGAGCTACTGGAAAACTGCTGCTGACATAAAGCGCTACCTTTTCTGAAGATGAAACACAAAATAACTCCTCTGGGATCATAGTTGTCCCGGGCCAGCCAGTTTGGAGGTTTTCCACATAGAAAAAGATAACAAAAGGGTAACTGTCGATGCCCCCAAAATACATGAGAGTCTTCAATATGGAGTGTTTATAGTGTAGATGGAGGGATCTATTCTGGATGCTGGTTAAACAGCCAAGTTCAAAAGCTAAATTCAGCTTGAGAAACTGGAAGTGAAACACTTCACTCCTCCATACTTGGGGTGTTATGAAACTTTGTCATTGTGTAATAGCCTAAAAATAAGTGTCTACAAACTCTTGTCTGGTTAGAGCACATTTAAATATATAAAAGAAACGGAACATGCTGTGAATATTAAAATTAAAACTTTACCGTACAGTTTTAGCAGCAACTTTTACAAAGACGTTTTGAGAAAAAGTGCAATTTTTGCTTTTGTTTGAATCTTTAGGAAACACATTCCAAATGTAATATATATGACACATTGTTAAGTATCACCATAGGCAAACAATTGTCAGGGGTGGATTTTCTCTGGTCAAAAGAAAATCCAGATGAGTTAAAATCAACCGCACACCACCAGCTTTGTCTCCTTTGCGGATTCAAGTTCCGAGAATATACCCTTCCAAACAAGAAAAAGAATATCTTCAACACACCTCTGCAGTCTGCATTGATATTTTACAAGACTTGACATTTCATTCACAGAGACTTTTCTCAAGACACCTTTTTTTCCCTTCCTTTTTAAATCCTTCATCCTTTTTATCGTTGAAGCGGCACGACAAACCAACAAGCCCTCGGTGAATATGCAACACACTCTCACTCCCTAAACGTCCAGGAGCGCAATCCTCCGCAATCCTCCTAAAAATTACGTTCCCACAGAACTAAACTGAATCCTCAATTACGTTTTGGTAGAAACGTAGTTTCTCCCACGTTACATTCGTTATGAACGTATCTCAAATGTCTTTATTTTCTACATATCTTTGCCATTTATTGTCTTGCTTATAATAATGATAATAATCATTTATAAATATCATTTTAGAGCACACATTTGAAATCGACAATCGGGCTCGATATATGGTTAAATTAAAATCAGTAGGCGAGGCTGTAATTTCGCCAGCTGTTACTCTCATGAGCGAGGCAGAAAATAATAGTTATATCATGCCAAAAAGCTGCTGTGTCGTTTATTGCACCTCAAACATTAAAACAAATCCAGAGTTACGTGTTTCTGTACTTCCTCTAAGAAGAAAGGATAGTAAAGAAGATCTCTGTGGCTTCAGGCTTGATCGCCATTCAAATGACAGCGTTGGTTTCCCCAAAAGTGGGCGGGGCTGTAAATTGACGTAGATTTTACTCTCATCTATTATTCAAAACCATTCTAACGTAAATTACATGCCAGTGTTTTATCTTTTTATTTATTTGTTTTTATTTTAAGTCGTATAATTTCGGACTTTTTTTCCGTCTGTGAGGAAAAGAATGGGGCTACAGAGCCTCAAAATTGCTGAAATCTGTACTACTTTTTATAAT
>NW_011360852.1:4948-8358 GCF_000735185.1 Notothenia coriiceps | reverse complement strand
TTCCACAAATACATCACACCGCTACTTTAGTCGGTTTGATTTCTTTTTCGCTGGAGACAAGGGACCTCAACTCTATCTCGGTACGTAACCTTATCAGCATTCTCGACGGTATGAATCGGTGTCGACGTAAGACTAGATTTACGAATTGTACGAGTTTTACTTATGAACCTAAAAGGGTTGTGCTGCCTAAATAAAAAAGAGTCATTAACTTTACTAGTATAAGGTTGTGTGAGAGTGAGGGATTTTGCAGGTCCTCGGCTGCGAAACCAGTCCCAGGGCACGCACGAAAAACAAAACTACACTGCTCTGAGGAAGGTTACGAGCTAATTGCCTGCCGTTTCTCCGAAAGTTTTGTGAACTAACGTTACATAAGAGTAGCCGCCCGCGCATAAACTGGCCGAGTACCTTCGTGCGCGATGGGCAAATACAGCCGTCGGGGAATCTTTCCCGACTTACACCTCCGCAGGTAAAGGGTAACTATTGCCTCCTTAACATGGTGGGCCTTCCATTCATAAAGAGGAATGAACCAGCTAACTCAAACTGCGTCTCACACTATAGAGGTTGATGAGAGTTGATTTTTTTTTCTTTTGTCTAATGGAACCAATTAAATTTCGTGTAAATTTATCCAAAGTTTACGACATTTAAACGAAAACACCAAAAAGGGGAAGGTCTAAGACCTCTTTGTTGAACAAAGAAGAACTTTACACCCTCGCGGGTTTCTCCCCCTGATGGGTGATGGGTGTCAGGGGGTCGATACAACACTGCTGCAGGGGACAGGCGAAACGCCTTTTTGGGACACTAATTAGAGAGTCGAAACCCCTAACCTAAACAAACCTCACCCGTCGACGCGGGCCTTCCAATACGGCTCGCAGGTTCCGAGAAACTTTACCTTGCCTTTTGGTTGCCCGTCCTGATAAGTTTTGACCTGAGCTTGCGGGGGGCGTCTTCCGATGTGTACGAACCGGATTAACACAAGCGTTGGTACAAGAGATAACCCCTGGTAAGATGCACCCTTAAACTCAAAATTTTCCTGCCAAAAGCCAAAAGGTTTTATCCTTACCACCTGTCATAATTTGAACACATGTCGGGGACCTCCAAATCCCTATCCTTTGTGTAACTCAGCGATTGTCATGACAACTCAGTGGTGAACCGTCAGGGCCTTCAAGGTATTCAGAGAATATCCTGGAACACTCAGATAAAACAAACAAAAAATCGAGGGGGCAGGGACGTGCACAGACATTTTGGGGGGCAGGGGCTCAACTGAGAAAAAGGGCACATCCCATAATCATTTATTAAAAAAAATTTAAAACTAAAAGTTAAATATAGTCGCACATCTCTGGCTTACCGACCAATTAATTTGAATACCCTCACACTCACGCAATTGTTTAATACTCAACATAATACAAAATAATCAGTTAACACAGACAATGGTCGTCTTTAGTATTCACTACGCACAAGAGCAGACAACAACAAAGGAAACTATGCCACAATGTGCATGTTTTCTATGCTACTAGTTAAACTTGCTATAATAATTAGTTTTTTAGCACAACATTAAGTCCTTTGAATTATTTTTGTGGTATTAAAATAAATAACACTTTAAAATCAACAAAAATGTTCACGCAAAACTGAAAAAGGCTGTTCTCTACATAAATACGCAAACCAACCTACACTCCAAACTACAAGTAGGCCAAAGTTTAGTTACAACAATTACACTTAGTGCATTCTCCTCTCCTACTAATTTACTTAATTTAATTGGACAAAAGACATTAAAAAATCAGAAAAAACTGTGAAAAAATATGTATTTAGAACATGCAAAAATACTGCAACTTTATTGAAATTATTTAACAAGGTCTTGAAATCTGAAATTAAATATTTTGTTAATAACTTCTTTTGTTCCTAACTTTCTTTGTATCTTGTATCTTTCTTTGCACTTGGAAGTTGTTAAATATGTTTTCGTGTCTTCACTTGTTGACTCTCCTTCCTCCCTTAGCAGCAACCTTCTGGGGGCCATGTCCCTGTAGATGTTTATTACTTCACTGTGGATAACAGGAATGTCCTTCTCAATAGCGAGGAGGAGGAGATCAGAAAGCCTCTCTTCTGTACTTTGGCTTCTGAGTGTGTCTTTCACACACTGGCAGCTTAGTCATTTGTTCATCACCACTCCCCTTCAAAATAAACCAAGAAAAGCCGGCATAACATGGGACAGTAAAGTGGGAGGTGCTGCTATCTGTCTGTCTGAAGGGATTGCCGATTTCCGCAACGCTGTGCGCGAGACGTGGAGGGAGGGAGGGAGGGAGGGAGAGAGAGAGAGAGAGCATCGGAACTTCAGTCTAATCTCCCGACCTGATATTTTTATTTTTTATTCAATCAATATATTTTTGGAAAGTGTGCGCAAACAGCAGTAGATACATATTCATTTATTTCAACAACAAAAAAAAGCACCCCATAAAAAGGGCACTTTCTCTGGAGGAAGAAAAAGGGCAGGGGCTCAAGCCCACTTTGAGGTCTATGTGTGCACGTGCCTGGGGGGGGGGTGCTGTGTGTCTACAGAAGGTCCAGTTGTGATAGACACGGTTCGCCACTGTGACAACTCAACAATCCCTTGTTCCTTTCATTGACGACTAAACAGAGTTAAGACTGCACTTTGTCAACTGTTCAACGTAGTTTGAGGACTGTCATTTAAAAAAATGTATATATTGGTGGTAACTTGCTGAAATAACAACCGTGTTGCGCTATTGTCTATTATCTCTGATTAATCAGTGGTCAGCAGTGTATTTAACTCCATCTTTTAGGTTTTGTCTCAATTTGCTTTGAACCTTGACCAACATACAAAGAGTATCGAGGACTAACCACAACTGTTGCTAATAGATAGTAAAATAAGAGCCTGGCTGAGAAGAGCTGTACAGCAAAACGCAGTGGGAATTATGTCCTTGGTCTTGTATGACCAGTATAAGAGAAATGTTTATAGTGGTATTCATTTTTGCAATTAACACCAAAAAGGCTGCCAGATTTGCACTAAGATCTGGGAAACAGGTTCATACTTCCATTTGAATTACCTCCAATTAAGCTCATGGTTGTCCATACAATCCAGACATGAATTCAAAGTATACCTTACAAGTTGAACTCTCTGCAAAGTTCAAGCTCTTGAACCCAACTGAATTTAGCTCAAGTAGCAGTTTTTGAGAATCCTTCTATCTGTGTGTGTGCTGGGTGTGTTTCACTTTGTGTGCGTGTGCGTGATAAGCTGTTTCCTGGCTATTTGTCCTCCTGTGTGGCAGGCCCCTCCAGACAGCATCCGACTCTTGCGGGTCTTCAGTACGGATTACACACTTCTTTAATCAAGGCTTCAGATGCTCTTTGAACCACTTCCTCCCAAGGCAACACACACACACACACACACACACACACAC
>NW_011360852.1:0-4852 GCF_000735185.1 Notothenia coriiceps | reverse complement strand
CACACACACACACACACACACACACACACACACACACACACACAGTCATTAAGGCCATCAATTAGAGAGGTACCTGGACATTTAAGTTTGAACCAACAAAGAGCTTTTATTATTGTCTGGGAAATACTCATGGGGTATTTTGTTTATTACGTACTTGCATTTTTTAAATGTACACAATGGTGTGAACAATGCATTAATCATTATTTATGTATGTATAGACAATGAATAAAACACGTGTACAAGATGTTGCTCATAGTGAGTATCCCACGGAGAGTTATGAATTGACTTTGCAGTTTCCCTCAGTTGAGTTTTTAGTGTCTTTCAGCTGATTGGTTTGACATTGCAAGACTTTACCGTTTTATTTGACTGTATACTTTTTAACCAACCTGTATTCCAAAAGTAGGAGGGATCCAGCCAAACTAGGAACTACCTGGGTTAAATTGTAGAGCATTTAAGAGCTATATGGCCCAACACTTTTTATAAAAATGAGGTGGAGACAAGAACGGAGCTAAAGATAAGTTAATCTGTGTCTAAAATGTTTCAGAAGAGCATGAGCACAGAATCAAAGTTAAGATGTTAATTGAATGGCGACAAGTGTAGTTCAGCTCTTTGAATGAGAGCACAGGTGATAGAAAATTAGCAATGCTAACTTTCACAACCGACATCAAAAGCAATTGTTTAAAAAAGTTAAGTTTACAATTAAATTAAAAGCTTGTATGTGGGCAGTTATTTCAGTATCTTTTTGGATTCTGGCACACATTTTGGACCTGTGAAAACCTACACTTTCTGCTTTGCAGTCATCATTTAGGCCACTAAACACAATAAAGACTTTAAGTCGTTTTTTTGGGAGGAAAATCACTTTCTCTCACCAATTACCCCAGATGATTTTATCTACTTTAATGCTTCCCTGCTGTTGTTGGGGTTGGTTCACCATTTAATATACGCCTTCTTCTTAAGTGTATATCTGGATAATCTATGTGTTTATCCCTCTGCTTTTCCCTTCTGACAATTTTTCAATTAAAAAACACTAATATCCTCAAGACTGCTCTGCCCTAGTTATTAGACAACCACACACACACACACACAGTTTTGAGTTTATCTGAGTACTGCGCTGCCTTCAGCATCTTCTCCTACTCATGCCTAAGTACACACACTGCTTTATTGAATAAGAACACACAAAAGTGTGTGTGTGTGTGTGTGTGTGTGTGTGTGTGTGTGTGTGTGTGTGTGTGTGTGTGTGTGTGTGTGTGTGCGTGCGTCTGCTTTTACTCCCTTTGTCCTTACATATGTATGTGCTTATTTATCTATTTAATTGCACCTGTGTGTCTGTGTCTTCTGGCGTGTTCTGTCTTAGGTTGGATGCTATTTATTGTCTGAGGAAGAAAGAGAAAGAGAGTCATGTGTGTCGGAACTATTATTATGTTTCCTGCTTTGTGCTTTTTAATGAGTGCATGGAAGTTGTTTAACACCAAAACTGCTGTTATTTGGAAATAGTATATAGTTTAAAAACAAAGTTTAAAGCCATTCAAATTTTCTTTGGCCTTTGTGTCCAAATATATCCATCCAGCACACCATGCATTTCTGTGTGTTAATAGATAATGAAATGTAGAATGTGAGAAAGCCTTGGACTTTGTTTAATACAATAATTTTTTTCCTAAAACTTGTGCCTTTATTGAAGTGAGAGAGTTGAATGGGGGACACAACGTGAGTGACGTCCAATGGTCCCAAAATTGTTTCAAACCCCTAAAACATTATTGTGTGATAGTAACTCTCTGAAATGTTAAGCACTCCCACACAACTCTTTGACAAAAGAGCTCTGCATGTTGGCTTTTATAGTGATGTTCCTGCATTAACTACCTTTCTGTTCTAATGTAGAAAAAAGTAATTTAAAGAAAGCTTGCTCATTCATTTGCACAGTTTTAAAGTCTATAGTGCCAGCCTCTAAGCTAAGTCTGATACCAGGAGAGCATTGTATTATTTCTCCAAGGAATAGTAAGTGGATTCATGGACCTTAATCACTCCACTGACTCCAGCTGTATGATTCCTAGAAGATTAGATTTGAATATTTTAAGCAATTTGTCAATAGTGATGCATCAAAGGTCTTTCTGGACATTTAGGTAATGTTATTTGGAGCTGCTTTTCAAACACTGATAAATTCAAGTTGTTTAAGTAGTTATTTTGTTAATGTTAAAAAACTAAATGTGAGATATCAAAAGTTTTAGTACTGAAACACTGGCATACATTTTAGAATCAGTTATTTGCATCTAAAAGCTCCAATTCAGAGTTTATTTTGAACATATTTTGAGTTGTGTTTTCTACGAACAAACACGGTAGATTAAAGTAATCGTGGAGAGGCAAAATATCTGACAGGGACAAAGCAATGCATTTTCTGTCAACTTTTAATACATATTTCTGTTTTGGCAGGCATCAGTGGATACAAACACAGGCAGTCTTTCAGCAAAAGCTAACACAGATGGAAAATAATGTAGGCTTAATAGTCGAAGCAAAACTTAAAACAGCAAACACTGCTTTTACCATCAGACAGTGACAAAAAGTAAAGACTCCTTTAAAGAGTAGAATGAGACATCCAGTAAAACCACTCTCAAGAGTCTGTTTTACTTTAGAGCTGGTGCTGTTTGGCAGATGAGACAGACAGACCGAAATCCCACACTTTGGAGAAAGACTGATTGACTGGGAAGAAGGATTATTATATTCCATCCTTTCAAGTGCCAAACTGAATTCGGAACATTATGTATTTTCTGCCAAACGATGTGCTCAAATCTAATTAGCATCATAGAACTAGACAGCACTTCTCGTTCAAAGTGTTTACTTGAAATAAACTGATGATTTTCTGTCCGGTTGAGTGATAAAGTAGACAGTGGAAAAGCAGTTTATTTCACGATCTCCCCCATCATTCTCTCTGTCTCTCTCTGTAATGAGGTGCTCCTTAATTACATTTTAATGGGCTGGAAACAGCTGCTACTGGTTTATATCCCCGCTCATCCCCCTCTTCTCTTCTGCATCATCCCTTTGCTCAGCCACTTCGACCCTTGTCAACCTCCGTGCTTTCCTCCATCTTCGCTTCGGGTCATTTTTTCTCTTATGATCAAAGTCACGCATCCTCTGAGTATAAATGTTGAGAAGCACTCCTCCAATTTGCATATTGTCTAAAAAGGAATCTCTCTTGCAGGATGAGTGTAGGCCGAGGGATATGAGCTTTTATCTGTTTTGTGGTTGAGGTAATGAATGAGCAAATTGTCGGCACCGATGAATGGGAGTCAATGAGCCTCGGAGGATAAAAATGTCCCTTTCATTTTGTCCAATGAGTGCAAGACGTGCGTTGACAGAAGCATAAGCTCTACTTTACTGGTCCATTATTTTCTGACCTTCTCAGAAAATGTTTTTTAAATGTTCTTATGTAATAAAGCTGGTATCTGTTGATTCTTTCAAAAAAATATGGGGAAAATATACATAATTTGGTAGTATTGTAAAATTAGCAGTGTTAAAATAAATAACCTACCAAGTAGTTTGGCACAAAAATTAAATGTTTTTATGATGTTCGATTGTCGAGGGCCAACAAATGGATACCTGCTAAGGTGATGTCTGCTAAAATATTCAAACAAGCTTTTCAGAGATTTTCAAAAACTAAAAATACATCTTTTCACATGCCAACTTTCAGACCGACCCTTATTGTATCAAATGGCCATCATATCCAGTTGTTACTCCTATACTACATAGATGTGCAGTACGTTAAATAGTCAAATAAAAAAGGTTACATTTACTATTTGTGGATATAAAGTTTTTTCTCTTTTTGCATTTGTATGCCTGTTTTCAATATTCAATAGTAAAGAAATATAGGGACATTTGTTAAAAAGACAGATAGAAAATAACAAAGATTCCCAACAAGATGTTAATGGGAAACACTGTCTCCTACAAAATACACTGCATTCTCAGTTGTGTTATAATGAAAATATCTTCTCCCATGTCATAGTTTTAAATAAAACAAACATGACAGAGCAAAACTGCATTGGTATATGTATTAAAACATCACGGTTTGGCTTAAAATAGGTGAATTGGTTATCGAAGTTACGGACGTAAATTTATGTTAAATAAATAGTCCTACTGGGTAAAAGTCGTATGTTTGACCCATCTATTGACTTCCTCCATACACTGATTTACGAAAGCTTGGATTGGCAATTAAAAGTGAAACGTCAAAAACATAATCGTGGAAATAAATGACAATTCTGCAAAACCTTTATAAGGTATTTCATCCCTGGTTGCGATTGTGGACTTAACTAAAGTTATTTTTTTTTGCATTTTCTTGCCTGTTTTCATTATTCAAAATGTATTTTGGTATATTTAGTAAAGCATCATGGGTTGGGGGTATGTTTGTTAAGTTATGAGCGCTACGGACGTACAATACAATACGTACAATACGGTCGCCAAATAAGACCTTCTGGCTAAAAGACACATGTACGTTTGAGCCAGTCACCCAACCTGACTTCCTGATCATAAAACGTTTTAAAATATTTTATCTATGTAAGAATGTAAACTGTGAGACCAGGACATGCCAATGGGGTTATGTAATTTCAAACTATAGTCCAAAAATGGCAAACTTTCCGGAGAGAAGCCCAAATCCTCGTTAGTTAAATAAATCACTTTGTAATGATCTGATGTAAGGAGATGTAGTCAGAGAAATGTCCTGTTTCGAGAGAGACGAGGAGGAAAGAGACCACTTGTGGTTGAATGCAAGCATACAGATTTCTTGGCCGAACACACACACACACACACACACACACACACACACACACACACACACACACACACACACACACACACACACACACACACA
>NW_011360851.1:0-2105 GCF_000735185.1 Notothenia coriiceps | reverse complement strand
AATGATGATGATGATGATGATGAGGGTTAATGGTGATGAGGGTTAATGATGATGGTGAGGGTTAATGGTGATGATGATGATGAGGGTTAATGGTGATGAGGGTTAATGATGAAGAGGGTTAATGATGATGATGATGATGAGGGTTAATGGTGATGAGGGTTAATGATGATGATGATGAGGGTTAATGGTGATGATGATGATGATGATGATGATGAGGGTTAATGATGAAGAGGGTTGATGATGAGGGTTAATGATGATGAGGGTTAATGGTGAAGAGGGTTAATGATGATGATGATGATGAGGGTTAATGGTGATGAGGGTTAATGATGATGATGATGATGATGAGGGTTAATGGTGATGATGATGATGATGATGATGATGAGGGTTAATGATGAAGAGGGTTGATGATGAGGGTTAATGATGATGAGGGTTAATGGTGATGAGGGTTAATGATGAAGAGGGTTAATGGTAACAAGGGTTAATGATGATGATGAGGGTTGATGATGGTGCTTAACGACCCTCAGGTCTCACTTTAAGGAGTGCCTGGTGCAGCTGATCAACCGTTGCCATGGCGACCCCGCAGTGCTCTTCAGCGTGGCGGAGATGGGGGCAGAGCTTCAGCGCTGGGGTGTTGCCGTGCCGACCAGGAGAGCTGAGGAGGCGGAGCCAGAGTACACAGAACGCCTCCGCGCGGTCAGTAACACACACACTCACACTCACAACACCTCGTTAAATCATTAACGAATCAACTGCAGGTTGTGATGTGTCATCATCCCTTCAGCCAATCAGAGCACATGATTCTTTCTCTTTCTGCAGACTCTGACCAATAGCGTTCCTCTCAGGAAGCATCTCTGACCGCCTCCTCACCGACACACCGACCAATCAGACGGCAGCATTTTGTCTCCTTCCTGCTTCCGTTAGTGATGTCATCGTCAACAATTAAGCCGGTGGTGTCTGATTGGCTCCTCGTTTGCAGTGAGAGGACGAATGAAAAGGGAGGAAGACGGATCAAGCAGCCGATGATCTTCTCTCTCGGTTTCTTGGACTGATGTTCACTTTAATGAGCAGATGTTAACGAGCGGATGTTAATGAGCTCGAGCTGATGGTAACGAGCTGATGTTAACACGTTAACGAGCTGATGTTAACAAGCGGATGATAACGAGCTGATGTTAACTTTTAGTATTTAAGTGTCTGTCTCTCCCAGTGTTAGCAGCAGTTAGCATGTGCTAACCCAGATAGTCTTTTGCAGTTGTTACTCTCCTTAAGGAAATAATTTAACGCGGGGGGGGGTTTATTCATTTGCTGTGTATATATATATATATGAAATAAATCTTGAATGGAACAAATGTTTATGTTCATTAATTACTATATCTATGACTTTATAAAGTAAGGGTACTATATAAAGGCCCCCGACTGACTGTTTTAACCCTTCCCTTCCCAGTAACAGAAGTTGTCCAGTTTTTTTTTTAATCATAAACTTTATTATTCACAAACGTTACAAACAGACCATGCACCTCATGCTGTTTTACCCAGAATGCACTTGTTCAGAGTGAGGGCGCAGCGTCGTCTCTGATTGGACAGAAGCTGTGGATCTCCTGCAGCAGCCGCTCAGCTAGCGCCGGGCTGTTAGCCGCTAGCACCCGGCGGGACATCAGGTCCACCGGCCCGCCTGCACACATAGCATCTGTTAGCTTAGCATCTGTTAACTTAGCATCTGTGTGTTAGCGTAACTCCTCACCCTGCACGTCCATCAGCACGCCCCCCGCCTCGGTCACCAGCAGAACCCCCGCAGCGATGTCCCACACGTGGATCCCAATCTCATAATACGCCTCCACACATCCAGAGGCCACCAGACACATGTTGATCGCTGCAGTTCCTGCTCCACGCACTCTATACGCACACACACACACACACACATATATAACTCACAATAAAAATGCATTATGTCACGTTGTTCGATACTCACAGTATAACATGTATGTGGTTTCGGAAATTGAGACTCAATAGCTTCTGTCAATTAGGAGCATTGAGGTCACCGAGGTCCGGACCTCGGTCATTTTTTACAAGCTGTGTATATAACAAAACTTGTGAAATAATTGCACTAA
>NW_011360850.1:0-4069 GCF_000735185.1 Notothenia coriiceps | reverse complement strand
AACTCTACATCAGTATCAATGCATCATCCCAGCTACCCCCACTGTCACTTGTCAACTGCCTCCGCGACATCCAAGCGTGGATGTAAAAAAAATCTACTTAAACTCAACAATAACAAAACAGAGCTCATGGTTGTGGCCCCAAAAACACTGCTCCGGAAGGTTGGAGATCTGCTCCTCACCATCGATGGCGGCTCCATCCACCCTTCCCCCGAGGTTCGCAGCCTGGGCGTCACTCTGGACTCTAGCCTCACCTTTAACTCCCACATCAGGTCAACTGTCAAAACTGCATTTTTTCACCTACGAAACATCTCCAGACTCCGGCCCTCTCTCCCCGACCCCGTTGCAGAAACATTCATTCATACCTTCATCTCCTCTCGTCTGGACTACTGCAATGGAGTTCTGTTCGGGGTCACCAGCAAAGCCCTGGAGACCCTCCAGTACGTCCAGAACTCTGCAGCCAGGCTCCTCACTCGCACTAAGCCCTGGCAACACATCACCCCTACCCTCATCCACCTTCACTGGCTCCCGGTCAAGTCACGCATCCAGTACAAACTCCTCCTGCTAACTTACAAATCTCTCATCTCCCTAGCCCCTCCATACATCTCTGACCTCCTTCAGCCCTACACCCCCTCTCGTCACCTGCGGTCCTCCGACAAAGGGCTGCTCTCCATCCAGCGCTCCAAGCTGAAAACATTTGGCAACAGAGCCTTCAGTGTTGCAGCCCCCACCCTCTAGAATTCTCTCCCCTCTGCAATCAGGAAAGCAGACTCTCTGGACACCTTCAAAAAACACCTCAAACACCATCTGTTCACTAAGGCCTTTGGCCTCAACTAATATACAGTACTCAGCAACCTGTTCCTGTTTTGTTTTCTTCAGCCTATGTATCTGTATGATTATTACTACTTTTTGTTTTGTTTTGTTACTTCCCATTGTAAAGCGTCCTTGGGTTTCGTGAAAGGCGCTATATAAATTGAAATTATTATTATTATTATTATAGACACATACACACTCACAGAAACACAGCAATTGTTACATTAGCCAAGGCAGAGTTTGTTATATTTCTATTGTAGGTAATGCCACTGTATCCATAACACGCTCATTATGAGAGCAGGGAAAACATTTTAAGAACAGGAGGACAAACGGCTGTGCTCCATGAAGGGAGGGTCTTACAGTCTTAAAGTCATGAAGGTGGTGATTTTACCAGTCCTGCTATTTAAATGATACACTTAGATCAAAAGCAATTGGTGCATGGCTTTCCCAATGCAATCATTAGCAAATGTTGTAACGCCTACTTGTTTTTTCATATTTGCTAGAAGCAGCCTTTTGCAGGAAAGATGAGGGAAGGACGTTCATATTAACAGTGTTAGCCCTGAATGTTAAACTCTTGTTGATGAAGGTACATGGGGTCTAAATGCCCTTTAGGCTGTGTGGGCTTTCAGAGATTCTTTAAAGTCACTTAAGCAATGTGATTGTTTTAATGATTGTTAAGAGATTATAGATCGCATTAACATCACATTTGAGTTCTGTTCAAAGAAGCATTGCAGGCATTTTAATCGAAATACATTCAACAATATGTTTAACCAGATTGTAAAATAAGAGTTAAAGGTTACTTTCACATTTGAATAGGATAACACCTTTCTGTCTGTGTTAATGTTTAACTGTTGTACTTTACGTTTACAGTCAAATATTTGGACGTTTTCTTGGTGGTGCAAACAACAAAAGTGAAGCAAGCATTTCCTTCACAGGAGCTTCTCATGTAAACATACTTTTAAATGTGTGCATGCCCCCCGCGTTACAAAATAATTACCATAACAGTAGGCACTTAAAACGGCAGTGTTGTCAACTCAGGTCTCTGCCAACAGGTGTTCTGAGCAAGTGAAGATGACCAATGACAGCACTATTGTCCAATGGTAGTTTGGCTAGTCGCTAACTTTATATATGGTATTTGGAAGATTGATTTTGTTCATTTGAATCCACATTAGCATTAGGAGCAGCTACTCTTGCTTGGGGTGTAGACAGTGCAGTGTACAGTGGATTTTCCTCTGAAAACTGCTTGCTGCAATAAAACCAAAACACTAAGCTGAAAGAAACACACTTGAAAAGAAGTGCAGTCTGGTGATCATTTGTCGCTTTTCCCTATGAGTGACCCCATTCACATTACATACTGTATATCAATCATCGTTGTTATTCTAAAAAAGACTAATTATAGCCAGCTTTTTCTTGTTTGAATATTATATGTGTCTCTCCTACAATACCTTCACAGCCCTAAAGTTTTTATTTTAATGTTTTGAATATTAGTTGCTCTACTGATTGAGATATCTGAAGCATTTCAGGCTAGTCATGGCCAATCCCAGCCAATATGAATCTATAATCAGGGGTGCACATAACTGGTACGCAGGTACACAACAATCTGAAATAAGTACCGTCACTTGTCACAAAGCGCATTTGCGTACCGACGTACTTGTGAAGCTTTTCCAGAAGGCGGTTAGATCACCGGACGACAGAGTCGGTCTCCGTGTGCACAGACAGGGCTGCTGTTAACGTCGGTCTGTATCAGTGGCGTAGCCACCATAGGGCCAGGGTGGGCCCAGGCCCACCCAGTTTACTCATTGGCCCACCCTGAGAAACTTCGGTGTCATTTAAAAAAATGTATTCACCCATTGAGAATATCCAAGAATTCAAAGTGAAATTCAAGTGAACAAATATCGAGTTTAATTAATGTTGTATGTGTTTTATCCTCTGAACCAAACTCATTTACGGTAAAAACTGATTGTTGGTTCCGTCGCGCGCCATAATAACGTGAGAGAGGCAGAGAGCTGCCTGCAAAATAAATGATGGCTCAAAGTTCACTAAGAACTTTTTTTTTTTTTTAAAAAGCCGGACTCCAAGAAGAACCCACACTGCCCTCATCTAGCAGCGATCTATACGATCATTTTCTGATAACAGTGAAATAGCCCCGCCTCCCTCTCCCCACGTCACCCTCTCCCCACCTCTCCTGCTGCTGGGCTGTCAGAAGAAAAAAAATGTTAACGGAAACTCTGCCGCACGGTTCCCACGTCCCTTGGAAGAGGCGGAGAGGTGGGTGTTCTTTATCTGCTGGTGGACAGTCCGGAGAGATATACACAGGGTTGGGTCGTAACGGCTACATGTAACGGCGTTACGTAATCAGAATACAAAAATCAAGTGTATTCAGCTGGCGTTACATTTGTAATCTGATTACAGTTACTTTCGTAAACCTGAAGTGAATACATTTTGGAGTACTTATTGGAATTATTGGTGGAAAAGTTTCCTCACAAAATGTAATATTCATTACCGGCAGAACTGTGTGCACACTGCACAGCGCTGCAGCATGTCTGTGAGACCCCGCACGCAGATGAGAGAGAGAGATCTCTTTTAAAATATATTGAAAGTTAGAAACGGAGATGGTTAGATAAAATGTGCAAGATAACGTTTATGTAGCATTTATTTATTGTCTAACTCAGGGGTCTGCAACCTTTTCGACCGAAAGAGCCATTTTGCTCCTTTTTCCAAAACATTTTTTTTTCTGGAGCCGCAAAACATATTTCATAGCTTGATAGCTAATAAAGTTGTATTTATTGTTATATCAGACAAAAACTACAGTTTTTTTGCATTTATTAGGCTATGTATTACATTATATAAAACTGTTAACCTCTAATAAGAAACAAAGAACTCCCAAGGAGAATTCAAAATAATACACAGGCCTACTTTAAAATAAATTAAACACAGCACTTGGGGAGTCCTCTGCACATTTGAATGTAAAAAAATATTATTAAAATGGGCCCACTTTGAAATAAATAAAACCTATAGCTGCACCCTAAAAAGAGTTAAAGGTAGGGTCGGTAAGAATGGAGAAACCAGCTCGAGTGCGCAAGAATTTGAAAATACACAGCCGGAAAAAATCTGCCTCTTCCTTCAGACTTTATTACAGAGTCCCTCCTCCAACACACACGAACGCGCGTCATCAATGAGGCCACGAGATAAGTTTGTGCACAGATGGAAGGCTGACAGCTAGGTAGGCCCGGCTAAAATGATTGGTCGTGCTTTTTAC
>NW_011360849.1:0-2158 GCF_000735185.1 Notothenia coriiceps | reverse complement strand
CATGGGGAATGGTGTGACAGTAACAGTGGTATTTTCTGCAGAAGATTGGTTATATTTACGTAAGATTGTATTATTGCGAAAAGTTTATTTGGATATAAAAAAAAATCTTCTCACTATGAACGGGTTTCCCTCTAGATTAACAACGTATGAATCCTCTTACCCAAAGCTTTGCTCTCCTCATTGTCAGTGATGCTGGCTGTACTGGACACCATGGTGGCCGGAGACTCATTCTGCAGTAACTGCGCCACTCGGACCGCCAGCAAGCTCTCACTGCTGCCGTCGCTCATCACTCCCTGATCGCTGTTCTCCAGAGCAGGCGGGGGGGAGCTGCTCTGTATAGGACCTTCCAGAGAAGCCTGCATTTCCTCCTCTGTGTCTGTAGCAGTAGAGGTGAGCTGTATACTCAGAGCTGGTGAAGGTGGTTGTGGTGGGACGGTGTTGTCGACGGGGGCAGCGCTGCAGCCCTCAGGCTCTGCACGTCGGGCTGATTGGGAGAGGACGAGGGATCCTGCGCCTCCACCAACATCCTGTGGCCTCCTGTACGCACCTGTGGAAGTAAGAGCTTGTGTGGACGAAGTCTCTCGACCAATAGAGTTTTCTCTCAGTCTCTCTGAGGTCAGCATGGAGTCGGATGCAGATCTGGCCCACAGCGGGGAGAATCGAGCTCTGGGATCCTCAGTAACTGAGGAGGAAGAGTCCTGGAGGGTGCTGGGTGTCTTCTTCAGTGAGAGAAAGATGTTATCATCAGAGAGCAAACGGGGCACTGCAGTGGGGGCAGAGGAATCTACAGAAGACCCAGAAGACACCATGTTCTCCGCCTGAGAGAGGAGTTTACGGATTTGCATCAAGGCTTTAGAGCTAACCATGGAATCTTCTGCGCTTTGCTCCAAACTTCGGCTCGTTTGCAAGGGAGACTCCAAGTCTGAATCCGTACTCTTGGTAGCTAAGGAGAGGTCAGAGTCGTACCTGTCTCCGAGTGTTATGGTGTTCTGGCTGCTGGTTAAGCTGCTGTCCATGTGCTGTTGCGGGCTGGAAGGGTAGGAGTCTTTATCCGGCAGGGAGGAGGGAGCCAGTCTGCGTTCACTCTCACCGAGACTGTCCAGGCTCAACGGGATGGATATACTGGAGTCCACTGACAGAATGCTGCACCTGGAAAACTCTCCTTTATGGGGACTGCCACCTGAAAATACAAAAACCGCCAACATGAGGAAAAAATACCAACCTTTTTCTAGAGTACATGGTCTTGAAGACTATGTTTAAAATAAAAATAATACCTGTTACCTTTATGTTTTAATAGTTTTCTTCTTGGTAGAATCGTATAAAAAACGTTCCTTAAACTAACAACCAGCCCTCAGGGGCGCCGCCAGGGATTTTGGGCCCCATGAAAATATATCACATTGGGCCCCACCACCAGGCACAGGCCACTTTGTTTATAAATTACCTCGAGGGCCGTACCAAATGGTCTAGCGGTCCGTATACGGCCCGGGGGCCAGAGGTTCCCCACCCCTGCTTTAATATAATAACATTAGTTAGTAATTAATATCATAACCAAAATGTCGGTGATTAACATTTTGTTTACCTAATACAGATTGATCACTCAACGCTTCAAACTGTCCATCATCCTAAATAGACTAAAAGCAGTTTGTTTTTTTGTATAGATCATTGGCTATGTGGGAAAATACTGTGTTTGAAATGTATAATTTAAATTAGATGTTAGCTTTTTGTTTTGATATATATATATATATATATTGTATTCCAGTCTCCCTTCATTCAACATAATGCTGCTCACCTCCTTCAGTTGGGAGAAAAGCTGGTTCAGGTTCAGCATTATGGGGGGACAGGGCTGCTGAGCCTAAAGATGGATCTGTTGGACCTGGCACCAGGGGGAGGGACAACTGATTTAGTATGAATAGGCGCTAAAAATGTGCCTGCATTTATTAAAAGGTAAAGGTAAGGTCAGAATGGAGAAACCAGCTCGAGTGCGCTAGAATTTGAAAGTACGCAACCGAAAAAAATCTGCCCCTTCCTTCAGACTTCCTTACAGAGCCCCTCCTCCAACACACACGAACGCGAACATGACCAATGAGGGCACGAGATAAGTTTGTGCACAGATGGAAGGCTGACAGGCAGGTAGGCCATCCAGTTATTTTAGCCGGCC
>NW_011360848.1:0-14278 GCF_000735185.1 Notothenia coriiceps | reverse complement strand
CCTACACGGTCCGACGGCTGTTGGACATTCGCCGCCGGGGCCGTGGGTACCAGTATCTGGTTGATTGGGAGGGTTATGGTCCTGAGGAGAGGAGCTGGGTGTCCCGCAAGCTCATTCTATGTCCCTCTCTCATTCGGGACTTTCGCAGGGACCACCCAGATAAGCCTGGTGGTTCGCCTGGAGGCTCCCGTTGAGGGGGGGGTACTGTCACAGTCCAAACTGTGTCCCTGTTTGTTCCCCTGTGTGTGTGTGTGGAGAGGGTGTGGTGTCCCTTGCAGGCAGCAGCCTGATTGCTCTCACCTGGCTGTCCGAATCAGCTGTCCCTCATCATCTAATCAGGACACAGCTTATCTACTCCAGTCTCCCAGCAACTCACCGCCAGATTGTTTTCTACACCAGTGGTATTACATCCTCCTGGCTGCCCATTCAGTTATCCTGTCTGCGTGTAATTCCGTACTCTTTGTAACTAGTTTCTCTTGTGTTTCCAGTGCAATCCCTCGGCCATCATCCACCAGAGCTTCCAGCCAACCTGCCTGCTTCTTCCTGCATCCTACCTGCCTGCCTTGTAATCAGTCCAGCTTCTCACTGCCTACCTCCACCCTGGACCTCCATAATCACCAAACCTGCCTGAGTCTCCGAAACAATAAACCATTTAAACATCTTCAGTCATTGCCTGCGCCTGGGTCCTGTTTAAAACATAATCCTAACAAAAGCTGTATGTAAGTATTACACATCTTTTTAATTTAGGACAAGAACAAATCAATAATGCTATTGTCAAACATGGACATGAACGGTTAACATCCATAAATTCAATAAAGAGAAGGACAGAGCTGCTAATGTTACCATAACTTTAAAAGCATCCAGGATTGGCTTCTGATTTTTTTTCTGCAACCTTTAATGATGTGCTCCATAGACCTGGTCCTAGAGAGGGGTTTGGACAAAAGTATATAGTATACAGTATAAAGTTCAGTTTCCACCAGATCTGTGTTTGGATGAGGTTTAAGAAATAGCTTGTTTTTGAGCCTTGAATTTGGGTTATTTTGTCATGTCACATAAAGATTTTGACATCAACTTAAAATACAGTCACTCCTGTAATTAACTGTGTGCCTTAAACTGACCATATATAACAGTGTGGTATTATCTGCGGTTGGATTCTTCATTAATACAAAATTCACACCGTAGACTGACAAAGTTAGGAATGCAGCCATTTTAATTCTGCAGCGAAGTGCAGCAAGACTCAGATTTAAGGATAGTTTTTATTTTGATCGGAAAGTGCAGCAGAAAAAGTATTCGCAACCAATCGTTAAACAGATTCTCATGACTCCGGTGACTCCGCTTGAAACACGTGAACATGCCTCTTGTAAGCAGAACATTATAATTAGTGCTCCCCAGTGTGAATTTGGTGTGACTTTTTTGGACCTTCTCCTTTTTGTTTGGGTGTACTGCATGTACATCTCATGCAACACACGTCTCCCATGCATTTTCAGTTGGTGTTTATATGATACCTCCTATAGTATATGAAGAAACTAAAGCCACTGTTTACAGTATCTCTTTCAGGCATTATGTAACTCCTGGGCAAAATAAATGTGTGTGTGCCTGTTAGCCAATTACTTCCCCTGAATAGATGTATGTTTAGCTGGCTTTGTGAGATCAACACTGATGGGCTCAGACTGAAGTTGTTGAATAATTCAGTCTATTAATCTAACAATGGCGTGTGGAAACAAGACCCGTTTTGCAGGCCTACACAGAGACATCAACTCATGTAATAAAGCGCTTGACATTTGGACCTTGTAGCACCACAGAAGAAGAATCTCAAGGCCAACAGTATGTCTGGATTTCCTCAAGGTTTGCCATTTGGCTCCAATAATCTCCTCTTTTTGGTCTTTTAAATACAATTATTCTGAGAAGTGTGATGCTTCTTTTACCGGTGCAAATGTATAAGCCGTTGAATGTCATATGAAAGGATGCATAGGGAGGCTTACATGTCTTCCACTAATATACTGCCTGTTGAGCTGAAATGGAAGAATTGTAGGTGTTAGGACAGATTGGTGGTTCAATATTTACACAACAGGGTGTCTCCTTAGAAACAGCCTTTTACATTTGAATATTCTTATCATGCATTAATATGCAGTTGCTAAAAGAAAAAGAGATATACATTTTTCAATGAAATTATTATGAAGGTTTAACCATCAGTCAACACAATATGTTGAGACGTGTAAAGCTCACTTCAAAGGGATGTTGATTTCAAGTGTAGACAGCGCACACAATACCGATGATTACTGCCTGCTCCTGTCACACTGAGTACTTACTTGAGATGCTAGAGCAGACTCTGGATCCACTTTGGTGTTTGCGTCCAAGGAGTTCTTGTTCAATGCCTCTAATTGGGTTTTACAGTCTATGGACCTAAAGTAGAGGAGAAACCGGTGGTTTACATAATACACACACATTTAACTAAGCTACATACAACATTTCTTGGTGTGGAAAATACAAAATGTATACACAGAACATTTGTCCACCTTGAAATCATTGCAACATTAACACATTTTGAAGTCCTGTACACCCATAAAACATCTTTGAAGGTGTAAGGGAAACTTCTGTAGCAATGGAGAGTCAGGACTCAGAGAGACACGAGGAGAGTAAGAGCTTTGATGTCAAACACTGGTGGTTTCTTACAAGTATCGGCCGGAGGATTCATATCACAAGTCACAGCAGCCAGAGGTTCTGACTACGCGGGTGCATTGCCACATCAATTCTGCCGCGCCTCTCTTTCGATAGCCCTTTTAACTATTTCAGAGAGAGTAAACAACATATTTGGGGAGATAGACTAAACAGCTGGGCACACTGAATCACTTGCGTCTGACCCTTAATGGCCTCGAAGCCAGCGTTCTCACAACCATAAATCATTTGTGACCGAGAGTTGACCGGTCATAAACTGAAAATATCAACATATAACTCAGTAGCACATTCCTTAAGAGAGATAACAGAGTCAGGGTTGGTCATAAACGTCAACAGGCAAAAAGGTTAAATATCTTAGGAGTAAGGGAGAATTATTCTCTAACAGAAGGTTTGTTTTATTTCAAGATTTATTTCAAAAGCAACTTTTTTGAAGCATTCCTGCCTCAAATACAAGCAACCCTATTGTTGAGGCAAAAACGCTGATATAAGACTATTCTAGAAAAACATTAAAAAAAATCTACAATATCTGCACGTTGGGAACATTTTTCGTTATGGCAAATTTACTTTATTTATTCCTGGAAAACATAGGCAGAAACACTTGTTTGACCTGCATTAATAGATTTTTTTTAGGCCACTTGGGGGCACCACATGTTTCTTTAGCTGTTTAATGCTTCACAACTGTATGTTAATACTATGACAGTGGTGATTGACGACCAATTTGATCCATTGTTCCAATAATGTGAACATTAATTGAATTTCCAGGTACAGCCAGTCTCCTGTATGAAGGTCTGATGTGCTAAACGTTCATTAACCTCTTTGACCTCAATTAAAATCCTCCTTGCCTGCACTTCCTGTATTTGAGCAGGATGTACACTGTGAGTTGTGGATATGTCAAATATGGGCCTGATTCCAATGGATACAGATAGAAAATGTCGCTCATGTCTCATTAATGCGGTTTCATTAATGCCTGCTCAGGACAATACGTACCATAGGAATTCATTGGATGAATTTTTAGAAGAACGCCGCCTTTCCATCTTCCATTTCCTGTTTCCATTTCTCTCAGGGTGAGGATTCAGCTCTTCCCATTTATCCAACGGTGTACACATGGTAACTGGTGACAGCAATAGCATAATTAAAACATGTAAACATCACAAAACTGAAATAAAAAGCCATGCATTCTTTATTCGTTTCACATCAAAAACAACCTCACCTTTGATCAATCGAAACACTCTACATTTCAACTTCAACTCTGAAACAACACTCATCAAACTCTTATCTGTACTTTTGGCAAAAGCTGATGGCTTTTAGTACAAGATGGTTTTTTCACTTATGCAGTACACAATCTACCTCATTACCAAAGTTATCTTTTTACTTTCCATTAGTTGAAAAGCCAACATTTTAACACATGGAGTCTTTCTGATAGGACAGCTAAAAACATGGCTGACAATTAGTGCTGTGGGTGTCTAAAAGAACAGCTGCTCACTATTGTAACATGACATAAAGTTTTCCTTGTAAATGATACCAGGGTAATAATCAATCTCACTGCCATGAATTATTCACCACACTCTAGGAGTCGGTCTGCATAATTGGTTCTCTTTGAAGACTTTAACCTTTTCAACTGGCAAATAGGAAAGTAATTGGCCGTTTCCTCTTTATGTCTTTTGAGATGATCCCTTTTATTACAGTAAATTGGCTTGATCCTGCTTTGGGCTGCCTTAAACGCGTGTGAGGTCAGTTCCACAGGGGATGATGGGAGTCTTAGTTGTTGGTGTATGTAGGGCTGTGATTCGGAGATTTATGGCTTTCGAGATAGAGGCTGTTGCTTGCAAGATGAATCACAGCTGCTGACTTTGTGAAATTATAGGATTTCCTTTTTTTATGTGTATGGTATTTTATAAATATCACATTAGAGAAAATAATAAATATTCATTGAAAATTGTAGAGCTAACGGAAACTACTGTTAAGTATCTTACTGCGCTTTATGGCTTGAAACACTATATTTACTTTAGTATTAATATGTTGAATATAATATAAGGTATTGTTTGACATTTTTTATGCTAGTGCTGATATGGTTTTTGAAGATTTAAAACTATGTTCACGGAGAAACTTTTTTCATTTAACAAAAGAAAACACAAGCAGCTGTTCAAGACCTTTGCATGGATAAAATACAATCTCTAAAATGGGCAAGAGAACAATCTACTTCTAGTATCATCTCTAGTGTGTCTGTTATTAAGTACTTCTTCACTGTGTACCATTGTGTTTCCTTGTAAGATTGTTCCATGTATACAGTACCTAGAAACTGATGGTTGGTCTGCATTTTTGTCTCTAAGATGAACATGGCTTTTACCCAAACATTGTATATTAGAAAGGTTAATGCTTGCTGCTATCTACCTGAGTCGAGTGACACTCTCTCTGGGGTCCTCATGATTTCTTCTGTCTGTTCAACTTCCACCTGGATCAGCTCCGTCTCGTCCGTCTCCTTCTTCTTTCTGCGTAGGCTGTTCTTCTGGCTGCTGACCCGGGACGACAGAGGGCTCCTTTTGTCCTTGCTGCTCCTCCTCTCGCCGGGTTCACTGAGATCCAACAGGTCCAGTGTTGAAGACAGAACTGTGTGGGACAGGACATACTTAGTTTAGTTTGCTTATTAGCAAGTTATTAGTTTGGTTAGTTGTATTGCTTTATGATTTCTAACATGGATTGTTTTGGAATCTGAGAGATAACATTCAATAGGCTCACATTTTACAGTTGAGGGACATTTAAAACCAAATCATCTCGGACTATTATTATTCCTCTGCAAAGGAGGTTATGTTTTCGGTTCGGTTTTGGTTTGTTTGTCTGATTGTCAGCATGATAATGGAAAAACTAGTGGCCTGATTTTCATGAAACTTGTAGAAAGAGTGATTACACTTTTTTAAAACATCACAATCACAGCGAACAGGACAATTATTTTAACCAATGAAAACGACTGAAGGTTTGCTCCCTCCAAATGTACCTTAAGTTTTAAATGTGAAGGGCTGAGTCGTTCAAGTTTAACTACTAATGGCTTTCTAAATTGCATGCAGTTTAACTAGTCAAACATGCTTGTTTCTAACTAAATATTTGCTATATCGCATTATAGTATTTAGGTTCAAATGGATCCTTTTGGGGACTGTTATTGCTAGAAAAAAACCCAGATTAAATATCTCATTCCTCTTTCTTTTATCCTGGTATTATTTTCTCACCCTTAAAAATCACTCTTTAAATTCAATTAAAAGTCATATCTCTTTAATTTGTGAATGGTGATCTTCCGTGTCGTTTTTATTCTTAGATATGAAACAATTCTGCTTTAATTGTGTTAATGACAAGATTGTTCACTGTACCGACTAAGTGGTTTTTAACATTTTTCAACCATGCATAATATTTTTGAAACTTCTCTTTCTCTTGGTAATAAGACAGGAACACCGGTTTCACTTATTCAGCTGCATGAAGCTTTGATTCTGATCTACACATTCCCTGACACGGTGAGTAAGCTGTCAGGGGTACTTAAGCTGTCGCAGCATTGCCCCCTGGGCTGACATGGAAAAAGAATTGGCTGCTGCTCTTTTCAGAGAATCTAAATTTACTTCAGGCCTATGCACTGATAA
Source organism: Notothenia coriiceps (assembly GCF_000735185.1). Classification (NCBI taxonomy): domain Eukaryota; kingdom Metazoa; phylum Chordata; class Actinopteri; order Perciformes; family Nototheniidae; genus Notothenia; species Notothenia coriiceps. Next base: position 7,979 of record NW_011360848.1, on the reverse strand, counting down.
GGATAAGGCCGCCCCTCGAGGAGTTCCTGTTTGAACAATTAAGTAATTCAATCGCAGGTTGTTAGAGCGCGAAGAAGGACAGAGCCTTCTGTCAAGGGGCTTAACTTTAGTCTGTCCGTCGTCCAGCGTCACGACTGCAGACTGTAACGGTGGTATTATTCTTATCTGATACCCAGGTTTCAATATTAAACTAATGGATGGTTGATTTGAGTAATGATTGTTGTATTTTTAAAATCTCAGGTAATAGCAGCGATGCAGCTTTCTCAATGTATTATGTACTCTATAGATTTTTTACTTAAAGGTGACCTATCATGCAACATGCACTTTTGTACTTATTTTATACATGAATATGTGTCCCCGGTGTTCCAGGAAACTCACCAAGTGTCAGAAAACAGAACCCTCTCTATTTTCCTCCATACCCAAATCTCTTAAAAAGGGGCTGCAACCGATCTGATACAGACTGATCCAGATTTGAACACTTCTGTGACGTCACAGAAGTGGCGCTACGGCTATTGGGCCAACTCCACCAATCAGGAGGAGACAGCCACGGACATTGCCGTTCGAAAGCGCTGTAGTATATATGCCAGGCCTGTAGATGGTGCTGTTCTCACAGAATCAGCCCATGCAAAGACAGTGTTAAAATGAGCGAAATGAGGAATGGCTAAATGCATGATCTGTTTGGTATTTTGAAAAATAAAAAGTATAAATATGCCTTATATAGGTATGGTCCAACACTATATTATTCAAATATAGCATGATAGGTCCACTTTAAAGTAAGAAAATCTACTTTCTACCCACTGATGATGTTTGTCTTTTCTACTGAATGCCACTTTTTTTCCACATCTTTATCATTTAATTATTTTGGATTAATTAGTAAGTTTTAGATTAGTTGTATTTGTTCTTGTTTGCATCAAATACAAATTAGCTAATGTCCTGAGTTTGGTTGCGTGATTGCTATAACTTTCAGACTGCATCATTGGAGGAAAAAAACACATTTACAGTACTGCATACAGTAGACTAACTATTAAATGGATATCTTGATACTGATGAGTGAATAAATAAATAAATCCAGAGCAATCGGTGTACAATGTACACAAATGTGTATAATTTGGGCTGCTGGGAGCCTCTAATGATCTTTGCCTCTACTGATGCGCCTGGTTTTTATGAGCCAGTATCAGTATACGATATGATAATACTCTAATGGTCAGATCAAGTAGGACATTTGACTCGCATCACATCAAATTTCCGACTTGATCTGACCATTAAAGTGTTATCATATCGTATACTGATGTTGTTGTGAACCAACACATGTGGATGGCGTCTGTTGTCTTCAGTTCAGATAAGAGGATAATAAGGCTAAAACAGTCTCTTTTTTATTGGTTATTTACTACAAAAGTTTTCTCCTTTCTTTCCTGGGACCCTGACTGTTTCTTTTGTGCAATTCGAGCTCAGAACTGACTGCCTAATTGGCTTGCTGCTGTTTCCTGACAACCAACTGAGAGCATTTGTTGACTGAAATCTCTGCGTAATTAGAGAGTATGCTTGTCTTCCATGCCTTGTGCTCTTTAGCTGACAAATACAATTACAAATCAGGGAGACACACTCGTAGGGATGGTTGCCTGAAGTGATTTCAGCATCAAAAGGAAACTCAAGCTGTTCATAAAAAGGCAATGATGTCAAAAATGTTTTGGCACCCTTGAGTCTACTTGAAATGAAGAGACTGTGAAGACAATTGCACATGTTTTCCTCATCAAGTAAATTGTATTGTAGATCGTAACTGGGCGCTTGTAAACTGTGTTAATCTAATGGATAACAAGTAGCTCTGTGGTTGCAAATGAGCTGATGGTGAGCAAGTAAATATGATTCCTGAACATTTAATCAGAGTTTAGATTGGTATCTTCACAACATAATGATGCCTGACAAACACGAGTGAGGGGAGAAATGGCACACTTATACAAAAACACTGGCACAAATGAACGTGGGTCACACACTTAGACAACAATAAGAATTAGCAAACGAGAGAGAGAATACATTGATCCCTGAAATCGCAAGCAACCGATTGTGTTCAAGTGAATCCAAAAGGTGAGAACCACTGTGTCTTAAGAGGATTCCTGTGATTATTGAAGCAGCATGTACTGTAAGAGCAAAGTGCTGACAAAAGAAAGAAAGGGATTTTGATTGAACGCGAAGGAGAGTAGATTTTATGCAGGTTGAGGAGGAGCTCTTGAATGAAGCCGTTTAAGCTTACGTCAGCAAATGATTGATGATGGATATTCTAAGGAGAGAAGAAAGAACATTGCAACAGGGGCAACCAGCTGATTAGGTTAGTGTATCGCTTCAGTTTCTTTCCTTTTATTATGTAGATTGAAAGCTTGAACAGACATTTTCAGAATATGGTTTATTGCTAAGTCTTGGAGCATCCTCTGTATTTACGATGTCGATTTTTACCTACCTTCTATCTCTTAAATTAATTGTTTTATTCATTTTTACTTTGTAATCTTTGTAAACCGTTATGAACAGCGCTTTAAATTTACACTATATATGAAATGTGCTACAGTATATTAAAAAAAACGAACCTTATTCATTTACAAGGCACTTTGTTGGTGTTTGGTATATACATTAAACATATTAATTGGAAATAAAATTACAGGCAAGGTACAATATAAGACTAGTATATGAATATATAATAGTAAAATATTATCTCTAAAAATAACCTTAACACCAGATACATATTGTCAATTTAAAATGTATTAGAAATTGCACAGTTTTATCAAAGGGAAAAAATGGTCATCATCCTCGAAATGAGACAAAAGTAAAACTGTATTGAACACAACAGGATGTAGGTTTCATGTGGATAAGCATATTTAAGCGGGTAATTATCATTCATTATTGATTCTCTTTGCTTGCTAATTCCAGTTTAGCTTTACTCCTGCCAGTCCGTCACAGTGTGAAAACAGATTGACAGACAATCACTCCTAAATCCTCTCCACCTGCATGTCTTTAGACTGTGGGAACAAATCAGAGCAGCTGGAGGAAACCCAAGAGAACATGTGGAGAACTAGAAAATACCTGCTCACAGTTTTTGAACACAAAACATTAATCCACCTCTTGGCACTGAGGATTTAATGTGCAAGGATTTAGTTTAAATGGCACACACCTTTTAAAATATTATAAATAGACTACATATTTTGAGATTCATGACCAATTATGTGAGGCCTACTTGATTGTCAGCAGGAGCAGCAGGAGGCACCGGGGAGACAGAAGGCTGAGAGTTTCCTGCAACATTCGCCCATACTCTGCCCGCCTGAATCAGCACAGTCAGCGGCCAGTTTGAAGATGACACGTGTCAGCTGTGCAATCTGTCCGAATCATCGTCACTCAAAAGATGGTGAAGCCTAGCGATCATGCTATCTATGTGGAAATCAAGATGGGACTAAGCATCTGTTAAATTCAGACCCTTTTCTCAATTCCTACTTTGACCTAGTTGTTATTTAGTTCATGCATTGTTAGGATGATAAGGTTCTATTAAATACAACCTGAATAATACACATGCAGTATTAACTGACTAAGGGAGACTTTCATAATGTTGTCTACTTGCCAAGATGTTCCTGTCACGCGTACACTAAAGGGTTACATGTTCGCATGGATTAAGCTGCAAGTCAAATCTTATTTGGCAGCTATATAATGCTTTGAATAATAGTAGTTGGGGTGTGTTACTTGATTTGTATTATCATTGATGCATTTTTACGTGGAATTACAATGCTCCGTCACAATGATCCATACTAAATAATGCATGGTCTTTGCCTAGTTACACCACTTTGGGAGTTGCTGATGCATTGAAAACAGAACTCAAAAGGGTGTTTTATGAAAACTCAAGTCCTTGTATTTGCTCCTTGTGTTCTTCGCCACTCTTTTGGAAGAAATACATTTGCGGAATAACATGTGATCTAGCTTTAAAAGTGCCGTACATTTAGCTACTGATAAAAACATTTAAGATACTTTATTATTTTACATTGTAGAAATTGAATTCGGTCTGTTTCTACAGTGATTAATTAGGTCAATTATTGGGATGGCTGAATGCCCATATAGCATCTTTTTTCTGAGCACCAGCATTTCCCTTCAATTATTCCTAATGAGTTGAGAGATTACGCGGTCGCCCAGAGAAAAAACAAATGCACTCAGCAGCACCCCGTACACATAGCCTTGCGAAAATAGCACCCTCCCCACTTATGTTACCATGGTTGATAAAAAACATGTTGTTAACAGGAGGCAGCATCCAATGTGTTATTCAAGACCCTCACATGTTAACAACCACACTATGGTATCAAAGCTGTTCTCCTCTACAGTATATAGAGGGTCTTGATTGGTAAAGGGCATCTTAAGCAGATTGTATAACTTGTATTACATATGTTTCCCGTCATCAGGTAGACAGACTTTTTTGCAGACTGTAAATCTACTGTACTGTACCAGCTGTGTTGGAAGTCACTGCGCGGGAAAGCCCATCACACTTGGTCTCGCAGAGGAAATCTTCGATGGATGGGCTTAAAAGCGGACGGCTCTCTTGTTGCTCACTCACCAGCTGTAAGGGCAAACAGATAATACAGTTCAGGCTCTCACTCAGCATGGAAAGAGTCCCTGGTTTGTTAACATTAAGTGTCATAAAGTATTTCTGGGCATGATACAGATTACACCATTGTCCCTATGCTGACACATCACAAGTCAATGTGACTGGGTTTCTTTTTAGGAAGTTAACACAAACTTGTTCCCCTTTCCAGCACATCATTTTTTACAGCATCTTGACATAGATACACTGGAGTGATTCAAGTGTGCAGATCCACTCAGATGTTAGAGATGCCACTGCCTTTTTAACAGTTATGAAAGTGTGTTCTGGGGTTGTGATAATGTTGATGTGAAGAGCACAAAGACACTTGACATGTAACAGAGACCACATTAAATCATGTGTTGTGTATTTGAGTCATGGCCCCGTGGCTGCTCTTTGATTCCTAGCTATGTGTGCTGGTAATGTTTGAACCCTGGCACATGGATGTTTAGCTGGCAGCATTAGTCTGGGATTAGTACTTTTGATGGAGGCTGATGTTGCCAAAATGTGCAGCTACAGCCAACTTTTAAAAGAGCTTTTCTGACAGAAATCAAAACACAGCTGCTGTTCGGCCATTGCTCATAGAGAATCATCTTCATCACACAAACATATTGTTTTGTTTGCATGCACACACAACGAAAATGTCAGCGAATTGCAGGAAATTTGACAATATTGGCATTTTACATGTACTGTAATCACCTGGTTACCGTAAAATCTATCTTTACATAGAGCTCGTGTGTTATGAGACATCTCCTGAACACCCATCGTATTTGTACATTTGCATTTGAAATGTGTTAGGGATCATGCCGTTGACTACAGAGGGGTGTTTTTTTTTTTTAGGTCATTTGGATTGATGGTGCACTGAGGGGATGAACCCTATAGTAGTGAAATAAATTTTTCGTATGTGCGCTTCTGCATGTTTTTCTTGAATTTTACTGTTGTGCTGTGAACACCAGTTTTATTTGCATTTTTATTTAGCCGAGATAATGTTAACAGAACTACATTAATCAATAGAAAGGTGTAACTCTTCCATCATAAGGGTGCAGATTTAGCCTTTCTGTTTCTTATGTAAAAAGCAGGCAGGGAAAAAAAAGAAGCAATGCTTGGGTAAACGTGCAACAACAAGCATGGAAAACAACGTCAGTCTATACTCTGTTATTTACTTGACTAATTATAATACTCAAAATAAATTATTGTCATTAGCCTCTGGTACTGTCCGTGCACTTACTTACTTAATGCCGAGCAGCATCCCTCAATCTCTGCTTATTGTCTTATTGTGCCTGCCATTACAAACACTTGGATTCAATCAATCAATAGTCCTGAATGGCAGGTCAATCCCACCCTATCTTTTAAAGGGGCTTTGCATTGTAAAGCATTATTTCAATCAGACTGGGTCCGGGTAGATACTGATCACACTTCCAGAAGAGATCTAAAAATAAGTCTCAGGTACAGAGTATTTACACAATGTTTCTCTGATTCACATTTTGTTTAAGAAATCAGATTACTACAGGATCGTTTACAGGTAGGCCTACTGCATGTACACTCACTTAAAAGGTAGGGTGTAAGTTTGAGAAACCGGCTGGAGATACACCTTTTGTTATATTCCATGGAATGCTCTTAACATCCCGATAGCAATGAATAGTAATAATAAGTGCTTAGACAAAAAATCCATAAAAAAATGTCATTGTGGAATCCGTAATACTGTAAAAAGTACGACCAATCATCTGAGCCAGCCCGGCTAAAATAACTGGATGGCCTACCCGCCTGTCAGCCTTCCATCTGTGCACAAACTTATCTCGTGCCCTCATTGGTCATGTGCACCACGTTCGTGTGTGTTGGAGGAGGGGCTCTGTAAGGAAGTGGCAGATTTTCAAATTCTAGCGATCTCGAGCCGGTATCTCAAACTTACATACCCTACCTTTAATACATCCCATAGTCTCCAATGAAATAACCAATGAGATGAGCTGGCCGAGAGAAACCTGCTGTGTCCCACCCAATTATGAGTTAACCATTATTGCTTAACCCACCTTCCAAAACCATACAATTGTTAATCACCTCGCCTGTGATTCACCAATTTGGAGGCTTGCCAGTGCAGCTGCAGAATAGGATACATCCATTTCATTATTGGTACCCTGAAGCGTCGGTACTCCAGGTGCAGCTGGCCACAATTTACAAACCCAGGCTTCATAATTTGGAGATGAAAACCAGTTTTGTCCCATAGAAAGAGTAATCCACCACCACTGTAGTCAGACTGTTTGCCGTGTACAAATTATAATGGAGGCAGCAAGGAAACATGACATCAGCTATTGTACAGTAGCTCTCAAATCTGTGTTCGCAGGCAGAATTTTAATGAAGGTGCTGAAGGTTTAATTAGCAATCAGTGAATGGACTGCATGTGCGTAATATGAAAGCTGGAGGAAGTCTAGCATGAACGCACTTTACATGACCCTACAATAAAACATTTATGATTGTAGTTACTCCTTGGTGTTTGCTTCCTTGTTTCAGGTCTCAAAGACACAACTGCTATATTGGTAAACAATAGTAATCGCATTATTGGTTTTAATATTTACACAACTATTGTATTAAGGCCTATACATTTTTTTGGGAAATTTGAACTACGCATGAACAAATAGGCTACTCAGTTGTTCCCCTCTATTTTGGCTACTCTCATTGAGATGGATACAAATGATGAAATAATAACATTCAACTAAATCACTGTAATGAAGATTCAAAGCCCCACAAACCAAAGTCTCCAAATAGTCATAAAGGAACGACTCTCTAAAACACCAAAATGAAATACGATAACTTCTTTAAAGGGGACCTATCATGCAAAATGCACTTTTGTACGTCTTTTATACATGAATGTGTCCCCGGTGTGTCAGGGAACTCACCAAGCGTCAGAAAACTCAACCCTCTCTCTTTTCCTCCATAACCAAATCTCTAAAAACGGGGCTGCAACGGAGCTGATACAGACTGATACAGATTTGAAGATTCTCTGACGTCAGAAACAAGGAGCTCCGCCTATATGGGCAACTCTCCACCTATCAGGAGGAGACAGCCACGGCCATTGCCGTTCGAAAGCGCTGTAGGTGGCGCTGTAGTACATATGCCAGGCCTGTAGGTGGCGCTGTAGTCTGCCACACAAGCAGTGAAGAAGACTTCTCACAGATTCAGCCCTTGCAAAAACAGGGCTAAAGGAAAGCAAATAGAGCGAAATAAGGCATGGCTAAAATGCATGATCTGTTTGGTTTTTTTCAAAAGGCATGGCCCTACAATATATTATTCAAATATAGCATGATAGGTCCACCTTAAGTTATGATTTATTTCAGGACTGTCGTATTAGACTACATTTGTTTTAGACAGCTGTACCTGGTGATGT
>NW_011360847.1:10905-14745 GCF_000735185.1 Notothenia coriiceps | reverse complement strand
ACACACACACACACACACACACACACACACACACACACACACACACACACACACACACACACACACACACACACACCGTATGTGCAGAGTTTGACCCTTGAAGGCTGTTTCTTCTGCTCTGAAATTGAATATATTTGTTACATATTAATATAATTTTAGATGTTTTGATTTGATTTTGTGAATGGGAGAAGTAGATGGAAAACATACCAAACACTAATTATTCAAAGTAAAGTATTTTATTTTATATACGGTAATACTAAGGAGGCATAGGCCTATATGATGATATAATGTTTGACATTATTGATATTAAAACAGTGATTTGTTTTTCTTATCAGAAAGTGAAGTTATTTATTTGTAAGCTCCAAATCCAAATGTTTCCCTCAATGGCCTTTGTGCCCTGGCATGTGGCCTTTGCGCCCTGAAAAAATGTGTGACACCAAAGGCCAAATGGCCTTGCCCCTAAAATGACGAAATTCCAAGCCTGGTGCTCAAACATTAAGGGTTTCCCATTAATTAACCAGCGCTACAGTTGAATTTTCTACTGCAACACTCCCCACACGTATACCCGCGACTGTTACAATGAAGGCTCGGTAATCAGCTCACGGCATATAGGTGTAAGCAGGGGTAAAGTGCTAAAGTGGGGAGTGGACCTCACCTCCTCTAGGAAGGTCCTCACCTCCTCTAGTGGGGAAGATTTTTTTAAATATTGAAGTTAAAAGCATCAATCTGGTGCACTTTGAGAGCAAAATGAAGAGATCTATGGATACATCTCTCAACATATGAAACAGAACTGTAAACAGATTTTCTATTTCTTTATAGGTATTTTACTAATCACTCCCCTTTTAAAACAAACCGTTTGAGACCCACTGAGATAACTAGACTACAGTTAACTATCTAAACACTGAGAGAGTCCTTTACTTCACCTGAGCTGAGGTTATCTGAGACTCTCAGTCTGACAGGAGAGAGTTCTCACTCCACCTTGTTGTTGAAAAAGCTCCTTATATCCATTAGGTTGGCTAGCTAGCACCAGATGCTAACCACAACGATCTCCGGTAGATACCCACCGGTGCGCGAGCTCTCTCTCTCGCTCGCTTGCGCACGCACACAAAATGGCTTGTGCCACACACACACAGAGCAGAGCTTGAATGAAACACAGAAGTAAGCTACTTGTACTCACGAGGCCTATTATGTGCAGAATCCCTCTCGCTTTCAGTTGGTTTTGATTGAGTGTCCACACGTGGACGTTTAAGGACTAAAAAACGATCCATTTGTCACTTTGCTGTTAGCAAATAATTTGGCGCTCCAGCTAAAAGGAAGTCACTCAAGTGTCACAAAGTAATTTAGCCTGGGTAGGTCAAAAATCTAATGGGTGCTGGCCATTGGCCTAATCATATCACCTGTGTTGGCTTTATGTTTTTGGTCAAACATTTGTTTGTTTCACATTTGCATTGATGTAATCAATAATCTTTCTGATTTAATTTAATAAAAGATAATCATAATCATCTTCGAAAAAAAAATTAAAACATATTTCTTGGGGGTGCTTAGGGGGTGCTTTGGCAATCCTGGGGGGTGCTTTAAGCGTATTATGGAATGCCATCAAATGCCGTTGGCATGGCGACAGATCATTCGCCATCAAGTTAGTTCAGAAGTTTGCAGTTCAAATATTCTGCTACTTTTCCAAGCCTTTTTAATTTATTTTCTTCTCTCATCACACATTCAAGCCCCCAGTGTTCATGTATTATTTCAATCTAAATTCTCACTTTCTTCTTACACATTACATTTCAGCATAGCAGTTCAGCATCAGCTTTTCAGCATAAAGCATTCCCACTAGCAATTTCTTCAGGAATTGCATTCTCTAGTTACTAATTACATTTCAATAAATGTAATTAGTAACCTAATCGGAGTATCGAAATATAAAGGTAATAAAACCTGATTACTTTCTGTTTCTTTTAGATTACTTCAACATCAAATGAAATGCAAATGACAACAAGAGAAAATAAATAACAATAAGATGATTTGTTATTAAGTATAGGTAACCTTAAAATGTAACCTTAGACAAAAGGAAACCAAGATATTTTAGATTAAAAAAAATGTAACAAACGCTGTTTACACTTAATACATAAACACCTTTTTAATATTGTTTAATAAATCAGCTGCACCTACTGCATTGAAAAAAAAAGAAATGTATAACAAAAAAGAAGAATTAAAGCAGCCTAATTATAAACCATATAGACAATTATTTCAGTGTGTCTACCTATAATATATTGATCTTTATTTCAAAATTATTTGTAACACTATAATCCTGCTAATAATGTCTATTTATTTTCGATGTAAAGGTAATCTGATTACTTGTTTTTGTATGTAATTGTGATGAAATACAGTTGTATCCTGAATATGTGATGTCCTTACATGTAATCTGTTACTCCCCAAGCCTGCCAACAGTACAGCCTTATTCACTGTTAGTGATACACTGCTGAAGGTCTGTCTGCAATGTAATCACACAGAAGTGCTGTCAAATCAATGCAGCCTACTTACTGACTTATATATACTGTATATATGTTTTCCAATACTTCTGAACAGGTTTCATAAATGCTTTTTCAAAATACCCTATGTAGTGACAAGCATTCTGCACCTATCTCCAAAAAATGAGGTCTGTCCTATAAGAATCAGTGAACAGGAGGAATCTTTATGAAATCAGCACAGGAATGATTAAACTACTGATTCAGTGGCTCATGTAGGGAGCAGTTCAGTCACATTAAAGACACATGAGAGCGAGTACGATCACCAATCACCTGACAGGACACATCAGGGCATGCTCTCAGGAGTCAGGCAGTTAAAGGAATGGTCTACATACTGCCAGTATATAAATGTATGCATTTCAAAGTGGATTCCACACTCTGAGTAGGTTATGAGTCAATTTCATAATAATGATGTGAGTTTGTGGCTGATTTGCCATACTCCACCAACCCTAAACCAAAGATAGAATCAAGGACATAATATCAAAAAAGCTCTGGTTGCAACTTGTTTGAGCTTTGTTTTAATTACATTACATGACATGTTACTCGTTAGACTCTTTTATCCAAAGCATCTTACTTACTCAATACTGTGGACAATCCCCACAGGAGCACTTTGGGGTGAGGTGTCTCAGGGACACAATGACTGCAGTGGGGTTTGAACCTGTGCTCCCCTGATCCAAACACCAACGCACTAACCCACTGCGCCACACGCCTCCCTCAATTATTCCCACAATGTTTCATCAAAGAGATTGCTTTGATAACAGATCAGTTAACTTCTTAGACACAAACCAGAAAAGTGGAGGTGGAGGATTTAAACAGGACTGAGCCTGCACCTTCCCCATACAGATGTAGCACTGAATTTCAGACTCCAGCTTACAGCTTCCTGCCTACGACCTGCCTACGACCAGTATAGAGGAATGTTAAGCCCTCCCACTATTTTCCAAGAGGGCGTTGCAAGATTTTCAATTTCAGGTTTTAACCAGGAGATGGCGCTTCATTCACAAATACAGAAAGACAAGTTTCATGGACTTTCAGTTGTGTTTTGAAGAGCATTTGAACACATCAATATTTTAGATCAACTAAAGTATATCTAATCTTGTAATTCAATAATATATAGTAGGGGTGCACCGAATGGGAAATTCTTGGCCGAAACCGATACCGAAAATAGGAAACAGTTGGCCGAAAACCGAATGCCGAAAGGCCGAAAATGATTAATAGAAATATATATATATATATATATATATATATATATATACATATACTTATACCACCTCTGTTTATAAACTATGAAAAAAACTGTTAGAAATAGAAGGCTAAAGCTAAC
>NW_011360847.1:0-2500 GCF_000735185.1 Notothenia coriiceps | reverse complement strand
TGGATTCCCATGGAATTTTGAACACATGACCAATCGGATTAAAGGAAATCATTTGGTTATCTCACGTAAATATCCTTTCTGCTTCCATAATTAAGTCCACTGTTTGCAAATGTTTCCATGCTTACTTGTACCTGGAACTAAAGTAATATAAAGAAGAAAGTCGACTGACTTGTAGCGTGGCAAGTCCTCTGGAGAGTTGGCTTGGAAATTGAGAGACAAACACAACACACACGTTCAAATCTGACAGCTCCAAGAGGAAAGATCACCAAAGAGAAAAGAGCTTAAAGCTCAACAGAGATATAGGATAGAGAGAGGGAGAGGTCACTAGAGATTAAGAAAGACGAGAGAGCATTGCTGTTTAAACCACCTCCCCCTGGAACCAGGACAAATTGGGCTGTGCTCTTGTCCTGGGGCCCCCAACTGCATATCTCTCTCCTAGGAGGAAAACCAGTGTCTCCCAAGCATTAAAGTGGAAAAACCAACGCTACTGCAAGAATTTAATGAGGAGGGCTGTGCACTGTTCTGCGCTCGGTGTGACACAACACTTCTTGGCATGTAGTGATTCTCTCTCTTTCTCTTTTCTTTATTCACTTCCTTTATTCCCAGTGCCTGCTCTGGAGGGATGGAGCAGATATGCAGGCTTAAAACCAGCCGGCCCATCAGTCATCTCTGTCTGTACTAAGTGGTACACACTTTATCAACTCTGCATGCACCCAGTCCACTGTGCACAATGGGAATTATGAATATTCACCTTTTATTGGGTTGTTAGAATAGAGCAGCTAAGAATTGTGAACAGCCCAGTTCAAATGTATTATGACTTTATGTGTAGATTGATAAATACAGCTTTTTACATAAAGCATTAAGTTTGCATTTTGACTTATTTTTGTAATTGCATAGAACATTGTCATTTTAGTTTCTTTAGTTTATGTTTACAAACTACCTTTTCTCAAAATTCTATTAATCCAATGAATGAACTGTATTTATACGTGCAAAAGATGCAGACATTAAAAGACGGTTTGGGTTTTAGGTAAAACACATTACATTGCACTTGTGCCCCTCTTCCACCTAAGCGTTCTACAGCAGAAACACAACTGAGGCTCCAGCATTGACTTTAAACTGCTGAGTGGCTCCATGGAGAGAAACTGAGCTGGAAAGAAGGTTTGTGCTTCCTTTGTAAATATTTGATCAAGATACAAATCATGGAAGCCATGAGATTGGAGTGCAGGCACTGACTCTTATTTGGGAGCTGCTTTTATATATTGGGAAAGGAGGATATTGGGGGGGAGGGGGTTAATTTAAGAGTGGGAGGCAGGAGAGGCAAGTCAAGGGGGTCTCTGTTGAAAATGGGGGGGGGGGATGATAGGTGAACATTCGCCCTGGCCTCATCCTTTTCTCCTTTATGTACAAAGACTTTACTTTTACACCCTCAGGAGAAAAAACATCAAACAGTCATGAGAACCCAGGTTATCTAAACAATTGAAGAAAGTAAGAGTTATATCTCCACCTGAGGAACAGCTCCTGTGAAGAGACATGAATGATCTACACCAGGGGTATTCAACTAAAATTCAACGAGGTCCAGTTAGATAAAATGTCCCTATGCAAATGACCGGAACATCAAAATGTCTAACTTGCTTTATAAATTAGTCTGATATATATTGAAGTAGCCTGTAGCTTTATCAACGTCTGCATGTAATCAACAACTGACTGGCAATCAAATAAAGGAAGTACAATTCAAAAACAACAATATTTATTTTCAATCAACATTGAACTCTACAGATATACAGTAAATACTGTGGATATGTGTAATGTTCCTCTCGGGCTGCATTTAAAAATAAAATAGAGAAAATAAATAAAATAGCTTTTGAAAATATGTGCATCTTAAAGTGCTTACTTTTAGATAAATACAATAAAGTGTAGCAGCAGCTTGAGTTTCCCTTTCTCTTTGTTAACCGTTTCACATCATGACTTAACAGTTTCAGACGATTATAGAACAATATCAGTCTTTACACATCATAACAATTGAACAGTTTTAAAGTTTCTCTTTCTTTCCCTCTTATATTGCAGGCCCTCACTCACTTTGTTTTATTCAGTGCGAGAAGTGAGCTCGAGCTTGTCCTGCCAGGAGTTTGTAAATCTGTGCTGAAATGGTGTCAAAAAAACTAAAATCACAGCCCGTTCATTTGGCCTTTCTTTCATTCTGTGCAAAGAAAAAGCAACCTCTTAATCGAAATATCTCACCATGACTCGCGCATGCATGCATGTGCACGGTGTGGCATGACCACCAAAACAGAAAGATATGGACACAAGGATATTTTACAAATCACTCACCTTTTAAACTCTATTCTTGTTATTTTTAACAACTTTTTTGTTACTGTCATATAGTATTTTAAACCTGTTTTTCATTTAGTCTCATTAATAACTATAATGATCATATAAAGGTGTGCCTTAACCTCACTGAGCTGAGGTTATTTGAGCCTCAGGAGAGAGCTCTCTTCCACCT
>NW_011360846.1:6393-7098 GCF_000735185.1 Notothenia coriiceps | reverse complement strand
GATACACAGCCAAACTCAACCTGAACACACACAAAGTCACAGCTGAAATAAAAACAATAAGTGTGGCTTGATATTTGAGTAAGAAAAAGGTTGATAAACGCTGTGAGAATGGGTCTGCAGTGAGAATTTTGCGCGATCCCAACTGTCTTTTATCAGCCTGCAGCACGGAGCAGAAATCTGCAGGGCTGCCTGCACTGAGTGTGTGTGTGTGGATTGGTCAATTTGGACCAATCAGCGGGGGCTTAACGTAACGGCTCCGCGGACGTAACGTAACAGCTCCACGGATTGGCCCAATTAGTTCCGGGTACGTGCTTTCGTAAGCACGTACCCGGAAGAATCAAATGGATGATGACGTCATGATGACGTTTCACCAACGAGGCATTTTGAGGTATTTTCTGTTTTAGAGTTTTACTCGCTACAGGGTGTACTTTGAGGGTTTTGACTCTGCACATCGTTTACATGCAGAAAAACCTTCATAACACACAAGGGGACGGGTAATAACTGGAAAAGCATGACATGTGACCTTTAAAATGTTAAAAAAATCTTCCCGGGGGGGCATACCTCCGGACCCCCCTAGAGGATGTGACGTCCACCCCCCATTCTATTGTGTATTCCTTGGATACTCTATTGATCTTTATCTTTTCTATTGTACGATTCTCTGGCTGGGGCACCAACTCAAATCTCGCCTAGGGCTGCGAATTGTCT
>NW_011360846.1:0-3563 GCF_000735185.1 Notothenia coriiceps | reverse complement strand
GTGATTTCCTTGTTTAGCGATACACAGCCAAACACAGCCAAACTCAACCTGAACACACACAAAGTCACAGCTGAAATAAAAACAATAAGTGTGGCTTGATATTTGAGTAAGAAAAAGGTTGATAAATGCTGTGAGAATGGGTCTGCAGAGAGAATTTCGCCGCGATCCCAACTGTCTGTTATCAGCCTGCAGCCAGGGAGCAGAAATCAGCACTCTGCTTGCACTGAGTGTGTGTGTGTGGATTGGTCAATTTGGACCAATCAGCGGGGGCTTAACGTAACGGCTCCACGGACGTAACGTAACAGCTCCACGGATTGGCCCAATTAGTTCCGGGTACGTGCTTTCGTAAGCACGTACCCGGAAGAATCAAATGGATGATGACGTCATGATGACGTTTCACCAACGAGGCATTTTGAGGTATTTTCTGTTTTAGAGTTTTACTCGCTACAGGGTGTACTTTGAGGGTTTTGACTCTGCACATCGTTTACATGCAGAAAAACCTTCATAACACACAAGGGGACGGGTAATAACTGGAAAAGCATGACATGTGACCTTTAAAATGTTAAAAAAATCTTCCCGGGGGGGCATACCTCCGGACCCCCCTAGAGGATGTGATGTGACGTCCACCCCCCATTCTATTGTGTATTCCTTGGATACTCTATTGATCTTTATCTTTTCTATTGTACGATTCTCTGGCTGGGGCACCAACTCAAATCTCGCCTAGGGCTGCGAATTGTCTAGAGCCGGCCCTGACTGTACGACTTAACAGTCCTCCCATGTCCAACTCGCCTGAACCTTATTTCACCACCACAGGACCCACAAGTGAGCAGCCGTTTCATTTGTACTCCCTGTTAAACAATGCAACTAGTCACCAGCAGCACCCAGCCTGGGCAAATAAAACAAATCAGCACCATATTTTGTTCACTTCCTCTCCCGCTCTGCCTCTTCCCTCTCTCTCGCTTTCTGTGATAAATTCATAGTGTTATAAACCCGTGAAGCATTCAGGCCTTTTCTGCTTTACTGGGGCTCTCCTGTCCTGGTTTATGTGAATAGCATAATGCATTTGTCACCGTTATAAAATCTAAACAACCATGACCTGCAGTCCCCCATAAACTCCCATGGATTTGTCTTTGGCCTGCAGGGTCTTAACACTAAAATATGCTCTAAAGAAAGCATGTTTTCAAGCTGCTTTTGTAACCGTATGGCCTTGGCGCAACACGATTCCAAAGGAATCTTGATAAAGGACAGGAATGTATGTATGTGTGTGTGTGAGTGTGTGTTTTGTCTGTCTTCCTTCCTACGTTGGTATCTGTGTACATACTGTGCTGTGCCACAGAAGTGCATCTTCTCCATATGCCATACAGAGGAGCAGCATCTTATATACATACTGAGTGGTTTAATACATGCTAAACACTGCGGTCCATAGGAACTGGCTGCAAAGTAAAAGGCTCTTAATGTAATGGACAATCATTGAACATTACTTAGCACATACAGTATAATGGCCACAAGGCCAGTCCAGCATGTACAAAAATTGCAGTCAAAGCCAGTAAAGGAATAATGCATTGACATTGACCGCCTTTGACCACAACACACTTAACGCCCCTGTGTAGGAGTTACAATTTAAGACGCTGACTTAAGAACCGCAGATTGAAACTCGCTGCTGTAATTGGAGCTGGAAGTAAAGTTTACATCTGACCTGATATTAATTCATGGTGGCGAGGCCATTTGGTTAACTTAAATAAGTGCTATGTTTGCATACAGTACTAAGATGGGCTACAGGTCAAACTATGATTGTTTAAATATGCAGAACAACAAAATAACTCCTTGAAACTAAGCAATATTCCTTCAGGGATACTTTTCATTCACATGGTTCTCATTTTTTTCAATGTTAGAAATGATAACACCACAGTTATATATGAGATGAAGAAACACAAGCAGTCTGTCAGCTATCCATCTATTTATCTGAAATGGACTGTTGAGCACTAAAGCACTGAAATGCAGATATCTGTCTAAAAAGATTAGATGGACACAAAAACACAGCATACCTAGTTGAGGGAAGATTTTACTACTCTGAAAAGTCAATATGGGATTAATCATTCTGTCAATTAATGCATTGATCACTAAATAAACAATAGGAATACTGTGTTGAATCTTCATTTGCATGTATATCACAGCGTCTAGCCAGATGAATTGGCAACATTTGAACAATTTTGCAATTATTTTTGCTTTAAATTAAGGCCCCATGTTTTTTTTTTCAAATGGCGGGCTCCCTCTCTAAAAAATCTCGATCCATGGCACTGCTATGGTTGCTTGCCCTGAGTTACTGTGATAGTAGAAGTTACCAATACCATCAAGATCGATGACATAAACGATGAATAACTATCTGTCTTTTTTGCTCAGGAAGGTTCCTAACTGAGTCAATTACCTAGAAGTTTCAAAGTGGCAGCCATGATAAGACCTGTTCAGATGCTCTAGCTGATCGAAAAGGAGCTTTAAGACTTTCTTTGGAATCTCCTTTAGTTTAGGATACACTGGACCATCCGGTACTAAAGGAAAGGAGATAATGCTGTCCCACAATGCCTTGCAGCTACAACATTTATAGTGAATCAACCACTCTACTCTCATCTTTCCTTAACCCCATTAAGTGTTTCCCTGAGGTCAATAAATAGTGGTTACGAAGAGACACAGGAGCTGACTTTTTTGACGATTCGACCGCAAACCTGATTAAATTCTCTAAATTTCTTCCTTTCCTATCTCATTTAGCAAAATGAATGATAATATCCTTTTTTAGGCAACACTTAAAGTGACTCAAATTCAGCCGTCAATAACCTCCACAATTGTGATTCTGTTTTGTGACAGAACCAATTCCAATGGCGTTTGACATAAATGATCGAGAAGAACATCCCTAGTTTACATCATAAACTTCTGTAGCAAGCAGGCTAAGCTCTGCAGTTAAAACATTAACGTCAGGGATTTGATTGAGTCAAACTATAAATCAAAGCTTTGTTTTGGTATAAGTATTGATTTGTTTTACACACTTGACATTCACTGTGCTTTCAGTGCATGCTGTCATTAGTTGTAAAAGAGATGTCAGGAGGTTCATGTGTTTATGGTTCAAAGCTTTATCTGACCTCGCTTATGTAATGTCACGCTGTGACCACACACTGTTTAGACTAAAAGAACACACTGAAAATCATATCTGTTATTAAGAAGTCATTTAATCTTATGTTGGGCTTTAAAATCATTTTCCTACCGCCAGTGCTTTGACTGTCTTTATGACATGGCTCAAACTCCTGCAGCAATCTTCTGTATAATAATGAAACATTTTGTATATAATAGTGAAAACTATAAAAAAAAAAAATTCTAAAACTGAAAAACAACCCATGAGTACTATTTAGATTTATTTTTGTAATTTATTGTTATTATTTGTTTGTTGTATTTTATTATTATTATTATTCTTCTTCTTCTTCTTCTTCTTCTTCTTCTTCTTCTTCTTCTTCTTCTTCTTCTTCTTCTTCTTCTTCTTCTTCTTCTTCTTCTTCTTCTTCTTCTTCTTCTTCTTC
>NW_011360845.1:0-3610 GCF_000735185.1 Notothenia coriiceps | reverse complement strand
CATCTAAATAATACAGGAAGTTAACCTAAATTACATTTAAGACATACAACTGCAACGAAAGTAACAAAAACAATGTAATAATAACGGCAGGCGTGTGGTGCAGTAGATTGAGCGTTGGTGTTCGGATCAGGAGGTCACAGGTTCAAACCCCACTGCAGTCAGCATGACACTTCACTCCAAATTGCTCCTGTGGGGATTGCCCACAGTGTTGAGTATGTAAGTCGCTTTGGATAAAAGCGTCTAACAAGTGACATGTAATGTAATATCCTTTTCAGTTTCACAGAACACACATTGTACTATAATACGATGGCTACACGACGGCATTGCGAAGGCTTCACGTAGTCGTGTTGCCTTCCTAAGACAATCGGGCAGCTTCTTGTTTCCTTCGTATGTTCTTCGTAGTAGAAGTAAAGACGAAGATGACACGATTTGACAAGATGCCATCACGATGGCCTTACGAAGGACAAAATGGACACACGACTTTGTGAGTCGAAAAATGCCCGATGGCACCGATGATCACACGAAGTAAAGACGAAGATGACACGGGACAAAATGGACACACGACTTCAACACGAAAATGAACCTTTGCAAGGTCTTTCCGCATTTTTTTTGGCATGCCAAAGGTTTTGCCACCGCTCACGAAGTTGCTACCGGAGCCTGAGAAACTCCACCGGCGGTCATACGATGGCTTAAGATGCCCTTACGAATGGCCCGATGTTGTTACGATCAGAGCCGAATTTGAACATTTCCTTTATCGTGTGTCCATCTGGTGTCAATTTCGGGACAGTGTGACGCGGGCTTTAGCCAATCACCAACCAAGGTAACCCCCCCCCACCTTATCACTGAATCTCCTCCTAGAGCACCATTGTGTTCTTTTTAACCACATATCTCACAGAGGGGCGTGGGGAGGGGCTCCTTATTTTCATCTAAAGTAACAGACAGAGAATCAGCACTTTGGAAACAGGGCTGAAACAGAGGGGATTATGGGTAATGCTGCAATGATCTGTTTGGTGTTTGGAGCCAAACACTTCAGAGACATGTTTTGTATATATCTGAGACCTATAATAAAGTAATGAAAAACAGTATAATAGGGGACCTTTAAGAGCAGTGCAGCAGTGTCAGGGGCGAACGCCGGTTGCTCGTAGAGGTTTAGTTTAACCCGGGTGTATTTAAATGGATTAAATTAAGTTGGACCTGCTGGCCTCAGGGATCATCCCATGACTGCAAGATGAGAAGGTAAAGCCCCCAGACGGCGGGTCAAAGCGCCTGGAAAGCTCTGAAAAATCTGCAAACGCCTCATCCTGTGCTACTCTGACTGTATGTCTAGTTCGAGTGCTCTTCACTTAAATGGAAATCAATTCGTAAGCACAGTGTGCATAAAACTGAGTGGAAAAAGGGTTGATGAAAAAAAATCCATAAATTGATTGATGATGATATCTGGCAGGGCACAATTAGCCGTTTTCTGCAAATGCCATAAGGGAGAAAGCTTGAAATAGATAATAATGGATGTAAATGTTTCAACCACCTGCCCTACAGACATCTCCTGTAATGAGAGAGGTGTAGAGTACATTATAGAAACTCAAAGTAAGATAAATAACCTGCAATCAAGTCAGACAGATGCATGTGTAGATCTATCTCAGGTCTTCAGGCAACACAAACAAAGCTAAAACATTGTCCTTGAAGCAGTTTCAAGTTGGGTAAGAGCTGGGCTAAAAGAAACTCAAATAGAAGACAATGGGAAGGTATTATTCTTTCTCTATTTAACAATCAAATGTGCACAGGCTGAGGTGTTAAAGTGTGTTTCTGCGGTCTCAAAAACATTCAAGCTCCGTTTTTTTTGTTTTTGAGATGTCTACAAGGAGTATAATACGTGGAGTGCTAAGAGAAGAAATAAAGGATCCTTCTGGAGCGTTTGTGAAAATTCAAACTACACAATCAAGCTAGAAGTACTACATGTACTTTAATGTTGTTTTGTAATTGTTTGTGAGATAGAGATTATGCAATGTTTTTAGTGTTTATTGATTGTTACCTGGCTCAGGACTGCAGATGGAAATTAGCCATTAGCTCAAATCTCAAAATCTTAAAACATCTGTATTTATCCCAATTATGTATTAATGTATTTATCCCATTGTCCAATTAATGTATTCAACCCATCAGAGACTGCACTGACCTCACCACCTTCAAAAAACGTACAAGAACTCTCTTCAATCTGGCTTTTAATGTGTGATTGTTGTTGTATTGCTTGATTTTAATGTGACGTTTTTTTTAATTTATGGGCAAATATCCCCTATTAGAGTGTCTATAAGTCTCTAATGAGTGACATATATCCTCAGCTGAGGTTGTGCTGATTCTTGGGATGTCTAACTGTCTCAGCCACCTGCCCTACAGATATATCCTGTAATGAGAGAGGTGTAAAGTACATTATAGAAACTGAAAGTAAGACAAATAACCTGCTATCAAGTCAGACAGCTGCATGTGTTGATCTGAAATGAAGAAAAAATCAGGAAGTGCCAGTTTCCTCACGGCGTGTTCTGATAATGACGTGTTTATATAACACCGTGTGAACTCAGATCTACACTTTCAACACAGAGGGGAAACACAACTATTGTTCTATTCACTATTCAATTTATATTCTTTAAATTCATGCTATATTTCCAAAAAATGAAGCGTAGAGAGAGATAGTCAACGACCTTAAGCTAACCAACTATGACTAGTAGGGTTTTAACAACAATGTAATGTTGAGCAAGGGTGTAACTTTGGTTTGAGAAGTGGGGGGGACACAAAACAGGGGGTCCTCCGCAATGAAACATTGTTCTCTATTTAATTCCATTTCCTGCCTTTCTACAAATATACATTAGGGATTATGGTGTTAACTAATCCAAGAAAAATGTGTAGTGTGTATAATGAGTAGGCCTGTCGCGATAATCGATAAATTGACTTATCGTACGATAAATAAAAATGGACTCGATAACTTTTCTGAGCTCGATAAATTGCCGTTTACAAAAAGATGTGACCAGCATTTTAGCCTGGAGCGCTGTGGCTGCCAGGCGCGCTGTGAGGGGGCGGAGCTTACACACAGCCAGGTCAGGACACTCCGCGTGCACGTGCAGCAGTGTAGCAGCCAAATTAATAATATAGCGACAAGCGGTAGACAACGTGTGACTTACTCGCGGGGAATTTAAAGTGAAATGGAATTGGTTACAAAACCTACACATCTCGATTCTCCGGTGTGGCAGTATTTTGGATTCAAACCAAATCAACGAGGCGAACCTACGGACTTGAATGAGCCGGGCGGTGTGTCGCATTGGTTTAAAAAAGGTAGCGACAAAAGCAGGCAATACCACGCATTTTAAACCACCTAAAACACAACCACCCCATTCCGTTTTCCCAGCTGGGAGCAAACACGGCAGCTGGAGATGGAGAGCCCCCGCCCGACAATGCAAACATGTTGGTGTTCCTTGCTCGAAAACTTAGAAAAACAGATTTGGATATGGCCTGTTGAGGCATCTGGGTCTTTGACAGTGGACTGTACACTTGACTGTTGTTTTAAGGAGGGTTTTTTTTGCTTGTGAGATAATGTGTGCTCATATTTATTTATTTATTTATTTAT
>NW_011360844.1:0-5570 GCF_000735185.1 Notothenia coriiceps | reverse complement strand
CAGCACTTTGGCTCAACCAAAAATCGTTTTTAAATGTGCTCTATGAATAAAACTTGATTTGATTTGATATCTTAGAACAGCAAACTCACTAGAAATGTTTAAAAGAAAATCAAAAACCTATCTTTTTAATATGGCTTTTAATTTGGGTTAACTTTCAATTCTCACATTGTCCATGTTTTACTGTATTTGTATCCATTTTGCTTTTTTAAATTGTTTTATTTTAACATATTATCACTGTATATGTTTTATCTTGTTCTGTATTTATTTAAATATTATTTAAATATTGTAGTTATGTTTTCTGTAACGCACTTTGGGCTGCTTTGTGCATGAAAGGGGCTATACAAATAAAGTGTATTATTATATTACATTAAATTACATGTCACTTGTTAGACGCTTTTATCCAAAGCGACTTACATACTTAATACTGTGAGCAATTTGGGGTGAAGTGTCTTGCCCAGGGACACAACGAAATACTGACTGCTGTGGGGTTTGAACCTGTGACCCCCTGATCCTAACACCAACGCACAACCCACTGCACCACACGCCTCCATCCAGGTATGATTAATGACTTTCTCAATAAGAATACAGGCAGTCCCCCCATTGTGTTCATTTCTCCCATAGCCTGAACTGTACCTGCATATGCAAAAGCCTTTCCCTATGAGTGACTCCATATAAATGAACAGCATCGACAGTACAGGAATAATATTATAGGGACCTCGTAAATTACAAATTAAAAGAGACTGTTACTTTGCTCAGGGCCAAGCAAGTGCTTTGGAGTGTGACACGCATTGTAATCAAATCTTTTATTCCTCTAGTTCTTTCATGTAGTAAAAAGGGAAAATCCACCCTGAAGCTGAATTTACACTGAGCTACTCCAAGGATGTGAGACAGCTGAGTCACCATATACACACAGAAACGTCTCCTCGTGACATTTAGCATCAACGCTTAACTCAATAACATCATGACAAAGTGTTGGTGTTATTCAAACTGAATGAATATGTGACTTAAGATTTCCTAAATTACTTGTACTTAAACATCTTCAAGTGTCAAATTGTTATACATAGGACATCATACTTTATTGACTGAGCAGCTACATGATTTGATAATGAACGAGATGCTGGATCGTGTCTTTATGCTTGGAGAGAAACTTGAATCATCACATTGCTCTCATAACATGTGTTCTAACGTGGATAAATGGGCTGTTTCGGTAAGATTTTGGCAACAGTATTTGTATTTGCATGTCATTTACTTTCTTCATCTCATCCCACACGCTGCCAAATTACTTGTAGATAAAACAATACACATAATGAAGGGGCGTTTACGCCTTCGTAAAAAGGGACGAATATAATGGCCGCTTCAGTAGCTCAGATTGGGTTCATTATTAATTGTACACCATGCTCACCAACAATCTGACAGGCGGTTCTTAAATCTCTTAACTGATGAGCACTAATGGGCTTATACAAGGCACGATATGCATGATGACTAGTAGCACTTTTCAACAGCAGAAACTTTTCCCTGGAAACTTTTATTGAACTCATTCACTTTATATGCAGGAACCAGCTGCAGGAACCTAGTTAAAGTTGTGGTTTCTTGGCCTTACTTTCTGCAACGTAAATGGTTCTTACTCCTGAGATAGTACTTTCAGATGCCCCAGAAACTATTTGAGTCTTTAAAGTCACCTACCGGTCAAAGAGAACTCTTCAGTCTGATATAGGGGAAACTCGCCTTTGGGCTCACAGGTAGTACAATCAAAGTAATTGACTTGAAAAAATGTAGAATGCTGATGAGGGATATGACATGAAGGTAGAAAGTGTAAAGTCATGTACTTGACTTCACAACAACATCTGAAATCAACTCTCTTCTGTCTCTCCCTTTACAAACGGTCCTTCCTGACATCCATTTCCAGTCTTGCTGTACAAGAGTGTGTCCTTCTGTGACATGAAGGACTATGTCTCAAACAAAGACGTCGATTTGTAATTGTTCAATTTGCCTAGTGTTGAAATAAAGCGAAAATGAAAAGCTACGAAAAAGTTATTTGAAGCCGTTCTCAAGAGATTCTTCTCATACCATAAAACAATGTTGAATATTGAAAGAGATGGTTTTAAGACCGCTAGGGTGTTAACCAAATGTGTTAAGAAGCCAGAAGACACTTATATATATTAAGGAATGGATACGAGATGCCTCCCTGAGGAAAAGCAGACCATAGAGAGCAGCGTACTGACAGCACTGTCAGAGATTATCTTAGTTGGACAACAAAGCTTTCCCACAGACTAGGACCTATGGGAAAATGTTGCATCACATTGACGTGTGTTACATGTTGTGATCATGGATGTTACCCCTTGTTTCTGGTGTGTGATTGTGATGTGCTATATGTGTATGTAGTAATGTGTGTTTGCATTTTATTGTTCTCCTGTCTTTATAACTAATGCTGTTGATGTGTTGTGATTGTAAAAAGGTGTGTATAATCATCTGGCTGGGGACAACAGCAGGAAATTAGCAATGTAATGCCCCATGTACTGTTTTTTGTGACAGTTGATCAATGGGGACCGTCCACGACACTGTAAACAAATAAACTGAACTAAACATTGAAGCTAGTATGCGACACAACTACAGACCCAAACATACTGTACGCACACTAAGACATCCGCTCACAGTGTCAGAGCCACAAATACTTCGCCATACGCTTCCCCATCTGTCGGTGCAGGCGAAAAGTTCCCTGCTGGCCAGAGGGCTTCCAGATGTGTGATCCAGATGAATAACTGATCTATGTGTGTGTCAACAAACAACACAGGGCAGAATAACTCTGTTTGACCAGGTTTGGACATTATTGTTTCAGTAGAGAATGTAAAGCTTTACCATCTGTACACACTGACTCTGTAGCAATGCTCAGCTCAGGCTGGATTCTCTGATATCACTCCACCATACGTTAGCGACTGAAAGGATATGATGCTCCAACAGATGCCCAGATTGCTGTTGATCTGGCAGCCCTGGGCATGCTGGCGCTCCTCCTCCAGCTGTTTGGGGTTTGTGAAGCGAGCCGTCTCCTGGTCCGGCTGCGGCAGAGTCTCAAAGTCAAACTTGTCCACCTGGATAGCCATCCTGCAACAAGAGAAGGGAACACCACTTACAGATACAAGTTTCTGATGGGGCGAAACAAAACTCCACAGTCACATTTTAGCATTTGGAGAGTGACATAACAGTTACATCACTGTCATTATCATTCAATCTTGAAGGGTCACCTATTGTGAAAAATCCACTTTTTCATGTCTTTTATAAAACCTGAAAATGAGCTGATCAGATTTTGGCCACTTTATGATGTCATAACGATTGCTTGGCTTGTGTAACCATTAGCCAATCACCAACCAAGGTACCCCCCCCCCCCCTTATCACCTGAATCATNCTGAAAATGAGCTGATCAGATTTTGGCCACTTTATGATGTCATAACGATTGCTTGGCTTGTGTAACCATTAGCCAATCACCAACCAAGGTACCCCCCCCCCCTTACTCACCTGAATCTCCTCTAGAGTTCTTTGTAACCAAATATCTCTCAGAGGGGCGTGGGGAGGGGCTCCTTATTTTCATCTAAAGTAACAGACAGAGAATCAGCACTTTTGAAACAGGGCTGAAACAGAGGGGATTATGGGTAATGCTGCCATGATCTCTTTGGTGTTTCAGCCAATCAGAGACAGGCTCTGTATATATCCGAGACCTGTAATATATTGACGAAAGACAGTATAATAGGGGACCTTTAAACTTATTCTCGAGAGATCGTTGAGGTGAGGCCCTCATTTACGTGACAACGATTCATTAAAAAAAAAAATAAGAACAGGAGAAATATGACAAGGAGTTAAAGGTGAAGAGATTATTATACACATGATGAGTCATTCAAATCTTTAATTAGGGAGAATACAATACACATAGGGGTTTGGCTTGGGAACTGAAGGGTAGCCGGTTTAAATCCCGATTGGTCGAAAGATACGAGTGTGGAGCTGGAGACCCAGTTTGCCTACTGGGCAATAACTGAATCAATGCACTGAAACCCTGAATCCCTTGGGCCTGTGTGTCTAATTGTAAAATAAGACCAGAGGGAATAACTGGGTTGCCCCTCTGGGATTATTAAAAGCGATCTTAATCTTAAATGTGGATAATAACGATGTAAAATGACATGAACTATGCTTAAAAACCCTTGCTTACATCTGTGGCAAATGCCAACTAATCCAGGTTGTGTGGTTTGGTAAATGTTAATTATGTATCTAGTCTAAACAAACACCCTCAGGTCCAACCCCCGCCCCCACCTCTACGTTGCAGATATGTTATTTATTAACAAGAGATAGGGTGTCCGTTGCCGAGGTAACGTCACGTCTCACATGGAGTATTGAAGTTTCGTTGAACCAATCAAGACTACAACGGTGCTCATAAAGTGACCCAATAGCCGGCCTCTTAATACCCATGCAACATTCAAGCCCTAATTTAAAAAAAAAAAAGCACTGTATCCAGGCCTGGAATTTCGTCATTTTAGGGGCAAGGCCACTTGGCCTTTTGAGTTTTCAATTTTTTAAGGGCACAGAGGCCAAAAGCCAGTGCACCAAGGCCATAAATTAAAACAATGATTTAACATACGATATGAAGTGACTACGATTGTATATGCATTTATAATACTTTTATATATATTTATTAAGCATTCAATGGACACCAAATTGCAATTAAACAAATTCTTTATTAAAACTACAAAGGATTCTTATAGCACAGACATGTTTGGCTCACTGTGAGACTGTGGTAGTGGGCCTACGTCAAGGTGCGTAATTTTTTTGTGGACAGTTCAGGCATGCCACAAGACATGTGAATGGGTATTTTGATCGCGTTTTGAAAATTGGGCGATATAAACGAGCAGCAAACTTTGAACTTCCGTCTGCGATCGCCGGTGGTCAAATAAGTCTGCACAGAGGTCTTTGACAGCTAACAACACAGCGCTAACTGCCTAGCACTAGATAATAATAAAAAAAGAACACAACTGCATTATAACTTATCCAAGTAGTAACAAAAACACTTCAAAATATTATAATTATGCATTACCATACGAGCAAGAAATAGTAATGTTATCCATAAAATTACACTTAAAGCTGGACAAATGAAAAACTTAACGGCAAACAGGATCATCACAAAACCTTACCTCACCTCAGCCTTTTCTTGAGCGGAGAATCAGCTAGCTAGGTCCTAGACCGTCCTACGCACACGGACGCGTGAGGGGGTGGGCGGAGATAGGTCCTAGACCAGGGGTGGGGAACCTTTTTCCTCTCAAGGGCCATTTCAATTTTTACAACATCCTTCGAGGGCCGTACAAATTATTGAACTCAACGTCTGCTTAAAAAACTCAAATCACAGCCCATTCATTTCGCGTTTCTTTCATGCTGTGCAAAGAAAAGCAACCTCTTAATCCAGATATTTGACCATGACCCGCGCATTCATGCATTGGGCATGACCACCAAAACAGAAAGATATGGACACAAGATGTGTGCAAATGTATTTAGTTTCATATCCATGTGGACATGATTTAAGTGGGGCGGATCTA